>NC_139999.1:58816119-59111119 GCF_964263955.1 Coregonus lavaretus | reverse complement strand
ACGCCAGGGTAGTGGGTTCGATCCCCGGGACCACCCATACACAAAAATGTATGCACGCATGACTGTAAGTCGCTTTGGATAAAAGTGTCTGCTAAATGGCATATTGTATTATATTATTTCCTGTAAAATGTACAGTATCTCACTGGCAGCAATAGGCCAGTAAGTAACTGTAATTCATTTTACAGTACAGCTACTGTAATACATTTTACGGGACAACAAAGTTACAGTAATCTAATTTACAGTACCAAGTCAGTTACTGTAATCTAATTTACAGTACCAATTACAATTACAGCATATTACTTTAATTACCCAGTGACATCTTACCCACACATTTACGCTATTTTACTGTGCATTCTACAGTGGTTTACTGTTGAAATGACAGATTCGTCTTACAGTGTGCTGTAAAACACATTTACGGTATTTTACTGTGCATTGTACAGTGTTTTACTGTCGAAATTACAGAAACGTCTTACAGTGTAGCTGTTGCATCAAGTAATGATTGAAATGATTCAGAACGATTGAAATTAACAGTCTTTAAAGCTTGTGCTCATTACATTATTATTACTCTCTGAGCACTGTATATTTCTTTGCAATGTTAATTGATGATTAGAAAAGTGGCTACTGTGTGACAAGTGATGCCATCTACTAATCTATCAAGGGTGCATAATATACATTTTCACTTTATTGCTGCAGCCCATAACCCAGTTTGGCCAAAAGCAACTTTTCATTTGTTCTAATGAACTCAAAATGGCTCCAATTCCAGAGGAAAATAGTGCCATCCAGAGGCAAATGAGTCAGATATGTTTCATAACCCAAACTTGCATAGTTCAACGAGGTGAAGTTTCCGGCCACACATCCTCCAAGCTTTATGAATAAATGTTAATAAAGTTAATCACACACATAAATCCAGAAAATTTGCAATCCTTTAGTCATCTGGAGAGTGGGCTGTAGCGCCTATTACAACAATTTATTTTCAGCTTTGTCCATGTTTAAGAAGACATTTATAAAGTGTAGGTGGTTCTGACCCCCATTCACCCTCAACTTTTAAATAAAGAGGTCCTCTTGCCAACATTTTACTTAAACAAAAAAAGTACTCCACAAGTGGAATACTACAATAAACACAATACAGTTACAAATTAACAAATACATATTCCCCCAGGGTGGCCTACAAATATTATGAGAGACTCCACTTTCAATGACAATAGGAAATGACTACGTCTTTCTGCAGGTGTTCGCCACATTGGAAACCAAGCTGGAGAAGGAAAGCGAAGTCAGAGAGATAGGTACTTGGCAGTGCAGACAGAGTAATGCAGCTTAAATAAACCACCCCCACTTTGCTTCACACAGATGTGAAGCACAGATTTATTACAAAAGCTGAAACTTCTCCATTAATATGTCTAGCCGTAACGAAGCGCCATATTATTCTGTTGTTGAACAGAGAATGAAAATAAAAGGAAACAGACAAATTCTCTGTCTCACAAGGAATGCCTTCATGCAATGAACTGGGGGGCCAAATTCAGTAACTGGAGACCAGAAACTATGCATACCATTGATATGTTTCCCTCTCATATTCAGGAATAGGTTCTGGTATCTTCATGAAAATAGGCTATGTCAAATACACTAAAAGTGTTACAACAAACTGAAAAACCTCCATTCGAGCACTTCTGAGCTCATTGTATCATATCAAAGAATCGTTTACAGTAACTCTCACGAGTCTGACTATGTTTGTTGTTTGAATGTGTGTGAGTATATGTGAGTGAAAGAATGTGAGAACATGTCTCAGATATTGGATGTGTGATCACTAATCTTTCCAACTGTCCACACCTGTTGATGATAATTGCTCTTAGAACAATGTGTCCCCTTGCTGATTCCAACACCAGAGAGTTGTGCAACTCATTGTTGAGTTGTGCTGTTTAGGTTCAAAACAGAAGATCAACAACAAAGGGATCACAAACAGTGGACCTACAGTTTGGGACATTTATACAGTGACAGAGTATGTGTGTTTAAGAATTCATACATCTTAGGTGCCACTTAAGTGCAGTCAAAAACGTGATTTTCCTGTTATATATATTTCCACATTCTGAGGTTGGAATAATACTGTGAAATTGTGAATATGATGATAATGCCCTTTTTATGTAAGAGCTGTTTAAAATTGTTGTCTTTTTTGGTGGGATGGAGTTTTGGCCTGCCTGTTAAATTCCTTAAGAGACCAATAAGAAAGAGCGTTCCAAACATCTCTGCCAATAACAGCTAGCTTTCCGTTTTCCCCTCCCCACTCAGACCACTCCCAGAAAGTCCTAGCAAAATTCTTGCTGGAGAAATTGTTCTTTGCTAAGAAGCTATTTTTGTTTCTTTTTGACAATTTAAATTGAAAATAATCACAGTAAGGTACTTAATTGTTACCCAGAATTTATTTGATATTGAGAGAAAAACGGCTGCATTGGACCTCTATATTACATATGATTCATTTTTTGACTGTCTGTTTTGCCAAGTACAAATGTGTTATTCAATGTGTTTCTATGGGCTATAGCAGTAAAGTCCTAATTCAATGTTTCATCAAAAAAGTTTGGATATACAGTACCAGTCAAAAGTTTGGACACACCTACTCATTGAAAGGTTTTTCTTTATTTTGACTATTTTCTACATTGTAGAATAATAGTGAAGACATCAAAACTATGAAATAGCACACATGGAATCATGCAGTAACCAAAAAAGTGTTAAACAAATCAAAATATGTTTTATATTTCAGATTATTCAAATAGCCACCCTTTGCCTTGATGGCAGCTTTGCACACTCTTGGTATTCTCTCAACCAGCTTCACCTGGAATGCTTTTCCAACAGTCTTGAAGGAGTTCCCACATATGATGAGCACTTCTTGGCTGCATTTCCTTCACTCTGCCGTCCGACTCATCCCGAACCATCTCAATTGGGTGGAGGTCGGGGGATTGTGGAGGCCAGGTCATCTGATACAGTACTCCAACACTCTGCTTCTTGGTAAAATAGCCCTTACACAGCCTGGAGGTGTGTTGGGTGATTGTCCTGTTGAAAAACAAATGATAGTCCCACTAAGCCCAAACCAGATGGGATGGTGTATCGCTGCAGAATGCTGTGGTAGCCATGCTGGTTAAGTGTGCCTTGAACTCGAAATAAATCACAGACAGTGTCACCAGCAAAGCACCCCCACACCATAACACCTCCTCCTCCATGCTTTACGGTGGGAACTACACATGCAGAGATCATCCGTTCACCCACACCACGTCTCACAAAGACATCGCGGTTGGAACCAAAAATCTCAAATTTGGACTCCAGACCAAAGGAAACATTTCCACCGGTCTAATGTCCATTGCTCGTGTTTCTTGGCCCAAGCAGGCCTCTTCTTCTTATTGGTGTCCTTTAGTAGTGGTTTCTTTGCAGCAATTCAAACATGAAGGCCTGATTCACAAAGTCCCCTCTGAACAGCTGATGTTGAGATGTGTCTGTGGCTTGAACTCTGTGAAGCATTTATTTGGGCTGCAATTTCTGAGGCTGGTAACTCAAATTGAACTTATCCTCTGCAGCAGAGGTAACTCTGGGTCTTCCATTCCTGTGGCGGTCCTCATGAGAGCCAGTTTCATCATAGCGCTTGATGGTTTTTGCGACTGCACTTGAAGAAACTTTCAAATGTCTTGAAATGTTCCGTATTAACTGACCTTCATGTCTTAAAGTAATGATGGACTGTCGTTTCACTTTGCTTATTTGAGCTGTTCTTGCCATAATATGGACTTGGTCTTTTACCAAATAGGGCTATCTTCTGTATCTTCACAACACAACTGATTGGCTCAAACGCATTAAGAAGGAAATAAATTCCACAAATTCACTTTTAAGAAGGCACACCTGTTAATTGAAATGCATTCCAGGTGACTACCTCATGAAGCTGGTTGAGATAATGGCAAGAGTGTGCAAAGCTGTCATCAAGTCAAAGGGTGGCTATTTGAGGAATCTCAAATATAAAATACATTTTGATTTGTTTAACACTTTTTTGGTTACTACATGATTCCACGTGTGTTATTTCACAGTTTGATGTCTTCACTATTATTCTACAATGTAAAAAAAATTGTAAAAAAATGAAGAAAAACCATTGAATGAGTAGGTGTGTCCAAACCTTTGACTGGAAGTGTATATTTTTTCTACCTACAGGGGTCCTAAAATTCCAAATGAAATAGCTAAATTATCAATTTCATGACCATCTTAAAACTATTCCATATGTTAGCTGAGTAGATATTGCGACCTAAGGGCTTAGACCTACATTAAATAGTTAATTTTGACATCTTAGAGTACATAAAGTGTAACAAGTACTCTGATTATAGTGTTACATTTTGAGTGTTAATGTAACACACCAAAGTGTAAAAAATGAACACTGAATTACACTTGCCAGTGTTACTCACATTTAACACTATGGGGTAATTAACACTCACAGTGTTATTTCTATTCAATACTAGTGTTGAACTAGAGTTAACTCCTATTAGTGTTAAACAAAAACAGTTATTCTTGACACAAACCGGTGCGCCTGGCACCTACTACCATACCCCGTTTTTTGGGTTCCTGGATCCTTTCACAGAATTATAAGGCTGCGTTGAGACAATGACTTCTCAATGACCCAAGCCCAGCTCTGTTAATCCATACCATTGTGTCGCTGAGTTGTCATAATGCTTCAGCAAATGTACATTTTCCCAGGTGTGTTGGAAGTAACCTAATTGTCCCTTTAACTGCCCTGAATGCCTCTGCTGATCCTACAGCTATTGTATGCATCAATAATGTGCCTATGAACCAGAGTTATACTGTTAGCACTGAGGTGGTATGACCTAGTAGGAAGTCCACTGTGTGCAGCTCAACCTGCACTATAATAAATAACATGAGCATGTCTACTTCTGCTAAGCTTCCCAGTAAAGATATGAAAACAATCAAGCATCCCAGAAAAGTGCTAAAAATAGCCCACACTAACATATGTAGCTTAAGAAACAAGGTTCATGAAATCAATAATTTGGTAGTAACAGTTGACATTCATATTCTGACAATCTCTGAAACTCACTTAGATAATACATTTGATAATACAGTGGTAGCAATACATGGTTATAACATCTACAGAAAAGACAGAAATGCCAAAGGTGGAGGTGTTGCCGTTTATATTCAGAACCACATTCCTGTAAAGCTTAGAGAGGATCTCATGTTAAATACTGTTGAAGTAATATGGCTACAGTTTCATCTGCCTCACTTAAAGCCCACTCTGATGGGAAGCTGCTATAGACCACCAAGTGCTAACAGTTGGTATCTGGATAACGTGTGAAATGCTTGATAATGTATGTGATGTCAACAGAGATGTATATTTTCTGGGTGATTTAAAATATGACTGGTTTTATCAGGTTGCTCACTCAAGAGAAAGCTTCAAACTGTAACTAGTGTCTGGAACCTAGTTCAGGTTGTCAGTCAACTTACCAGGGTAGTTACAAACAGCACAGGAATGAAATGTATTGATCACATCTTTACTAATGCTGCAGAAATTTGTTTAAAAATAGTATCCAAATCCATCAGGTGTAGTGATCACAATATAGTAGCCAAATCTAAGAAAACCACAGTTCCAAAGGCTGGGCCTAATATTGTGTATAAGAGGTCATACAATACGTTTTGTAGTGATTCCTATGTTGTTGATGTGAAGAATATTTGTTGGTCGTGGTGTGTAATGAGGAGCAAACAGACGTTGCACTTGACATATTTATGAAATTCCTTATCCCAGTTACTAATAAGCATGCACCAATTAAGAAAATGATTGTAAAAACTGTTAAATCCCCGTGGATTGATGAGGAATTGAAAAATCGTATGGTTGAGAGGGATGAGGCAAAAGGAATGGCAAATAAGTCTGGCTGCACAACCGATTGGCCAACGTAAATCAAATCAAATGTTATTTGCCACATGCGCCGAATACAGCAGGTGTAGGCCGTACAGTGAAATGCATACTTACAAGCCCTTAACCAACAATGCAGTAAAAAAAGTAAGTAAAAAATAGATAAGTTAAAAATAACAAATAGCAAATAATTCAAGAGCAGCGGTAAACTAAAATAACAGTAAGTGAATAATAAATAAATAATAAACAGAGTAGCAGCAGCGTAAAAGAGGGTGTTGTGGTGGGGTGGGGTGGGGTGGGGTGGCAATGCAAATAGTCCGGGTAGCCATGATTAGCTGTTCAGGAGTCTTATGGCTTTGGTGTAGAAGCAGTTAAGAAGCCTTTTGGACCTAGACTTGGCGTTCCGGTACCGCTTGCCGTGTGGTAGCAGAGAGAACCGTCTATGACTAGGGTGGCTGGAGTCTTTGACAATTTTTAGGGCCTTCCTCTGACACCGCCTGGTATAGAGGTCCTTGATGGCAGGAAGCTTGGCCCCAGTGATGTTCTGGGCCGTATGCACTACCCTCTGTAGTGCCTTGCGGTCGGAGGCAGAGCAGTTGCCATACCAAGCGGTGATGCAACAAGTCAGGATGCTCTCGATGGTGTAGCTGTAGAACTTTTTGAGGATCTGAGGACCCATGCCAAATCTTTTCAGTTTCCTGAGGGGGAATAGGCTTTGTCGTGCCCTCTTCACGACTGTCTTGGTGTGATTGGACCATGATAGTTTGTTGGTGATGTGGACACCAAGGAACTTTAAGCTCTCAACCTGTTCCGCTACAGCCCCGTCGATGAGAATGGGGGCGTGCTCAGTCCTCTTTTTTTCCTGTAGTGAAAAATCATATCCTTTGTCTTGATCACGTTGAGGGAGAGGTTGTTATCCTGGCACCACATGGACAGGTCTCTGACCTCCTCCCTATAGGCTCTCTCATTGTTGTCGGTGATCAGGCCTACCACTGTTGTGTCGTCGGCAAACTTAATGATGGTGTTGGAGTCGTGCCTGGCCATTCAGTCATGGGTGAACAGGGATTATAGGAGGGGACTGATCACGCACCCCTGAGGGGCCCCCGTGTTGAGGATCAGAGTGGCAGATGTGTTGTTATCTACCCTTACCACCTGGGGGCGGCCCGTCAGGAAGTCCAGGATCCAGTTGCAGAGGGAGGTGTTTAGTCCCAGGGTCCTTAGCTTATTGATGAGCTTTGAGGGCACTATGGTGTTGAACGCTGAGCTGTAGTCAATGAATAGCATTCTCACGTAGGTGTTCCTCTTGTTCAGGTGGGAAAGGGCAGTGTGGAGTGCAATAGAGATTGCATCATCTGTGGATCTGTTGGGGTGGTGTGCAAATTGGAGTGGGTCTAGGGTTTCTGGGATAATAGTGTTGATGTGAGCCATGACCAGCCTTTCAAAGCACTTCATGGTACAGATGTGAGTGCTACGGGTCGGTAGTCATTTAGGCAGGTTATCTTAGTGTTCTTGGGCACAGGGACTATGGTGGTCTGCTTGAAACATGTTGGTATTACAGACTCAGTCAGGGACATGTTGAAAATGTCAGTGAAGACACTTGCCAGTTGGTCAGTGCATGCTCGGAGTACGTCTTGGTAATCCGTCTGGCCCTGCGAATGTTGACCTGCTTAAAAGTTTTACTCACATCGGCTACGGAGAGCGTGATCACATAGTCATCTGGAACAGCTGATGCTCTCATTACATTTTAGTCATTTAGCAGACGCTCTTATCCAGAGTGACTTACAGTTAGTGAGTGCATACCTTTTTCATACTGGCCCCCCGTGGGAATCTAACCCACAACCCTGGCGTTGCAAACGCCATGCACTACCAACTGAGCTACACAGGACTATGCATGCTTCAGTGTTGCTTGCCTCAAAGCGAGCACAGAAGTGATTTAGCTCGTCTGGTAGGCTTGTGTCACTGGGCAGCTCGCGGCTGTGCTTCCCTTTTTAGTCTGTAATTTGTTTTCAAGCCCTGCCACATCCGACGAGTGTCAGAGCCGGTGTAGTACGATTCAATCTTAGTCATGTATTGACTTTGCCTGTTTGATTGTTCGTCGGAGGGCATAGCGGGATTTCTTATAAGCGTCTGGGTTAGAGTCATGCTCCTTGAAAGCTGAAGCTCTACCCTTTAGCTCAGTGCGGATGTTGCCTGTAATCCATGGCTTCTGGTTGGGGTATATACAGTGGGGAAAAAAAGTATTTAGTCAGCCACCAATTGTGCAAGTTCTCCCACTTAAAAAGATGAGAGAGGCCTGTAATTTTCATCATAGGTACATGTCAACTATGACAGACAAAATGAGAAAGAAAAATGCTGAAAATCACATTGTAGGATTTTGAATTTATTTGCAAATTATGGTGGAAAATAAGTATTTGGTCAATAACAAAAGTTTCTCAATACTTTGTTATATACCCTTTGTTGGCAATGACACAGGTCAAACGTTTTATGTAAGTCTTCACAAGGTTTTCACACAATGTTGCTGGTATTTTGGCCTATTCCTCCATGCAGATCTCCTCTAGAGCAGTGATGTTTTGGGGCTGTCGCTGGGCAACACGGACTTTCAACTCCCTCCAAAGATTTTCTATGGGGTTGAGATCTGGAGACTGGCTAGGCCACTCCAGGACCTTGAAATGCTTCTTATGAAGCCACTCCTTCATTGCCCGGGCGGTGTGTTTGGGATCATTGTCATGCTGAAAGACCCAGCCACGTTTCATCTTCAATGCCCTTGCTGATGGAAGGAGGTTTTCACTCAAAATCTCACGATACCTGGCCCCATTCATTCTTTCCTTTACACGGATCAGTCGTCCTGGTCCTTTTGCAGAAAAACAGCCCCAAAGCATGATGTTTCCACCCCCATGCTTCACAGTAGGTATGGTGTTCTTTGGATGCAACTCAGCATTCTTTGTCCTCCAAACACGACGAGTTGAGTTTTTACCAAAAAGTTCTATTTTGGTTTCATCTGACCATATGACATTCTCCCAATCCTCTTCTGGATCATCCAAATGCACTCTAGCAAACTTCAGACGGGCCTGGACATGTACTGGCTTAAGCAGGGGGACACGTCTGTCACTGCAGGATTTGAGTCCCTGGCGGCGTAGTGTGTTACTGATGGTAGGCTTTGTTACTTTGGTCCCAGCTCTCTGCAGGTCATTCACTAGGTCCCCCCGTGTGGTTCTGGGATTTTTGCTCACCGTTCTTGTGATCATTTTGACCCCACGGTGTGAGATCTTGCGTGGAGCCCCAGATCGAGGGAGATTATCAGTGGTCTTGTATGTCTTCCATTTCCTAATAATTGCTCCCACAGTTGATTTCTTCAAACCAAGCCGCTTACCTATTGCAGATTCAGTCTTCCCAGCCTGGTGCAGGTCTACAATTTTGTTTCTGGTGTCCTTTGACAGCTCTTTGGTCTTGGCCATAGTGGATTTTAGAGTGTGACTGTTTGAGGTTGTGGACAGGTGTCTTTTATACTGATAACAAGTTCAAAAAGGTGCCATTAATACAGGTAACGAGTGGAGGACAGAGGAGCCTCTTAAAGAAGAAGTTACAGGTCTGTGAGAGCCAGAAATCTTGCTTGTTTGTAGGTGACCAAATACTTATTTTCCACCATGATTTGCAAATATATTCATTAAAAATCCTACAATGTGATTTTCTGGATTTTTTTTTCTCAATTTGTCTGTCATAGTTGACGTGTACCTATGATGAAAGTTACAGGCCTCTCTCATCTTTTTAAGTGGGAGAACTTGCACAATTGGTGGCTGACTAAATACTTTTTTTCCCCCACTGTACGTAGGGTCACTGTGGGGACGACGCCATGAATGCACTTATTGATGTAGCCAGTGACTGATGTGGTGTACTCCTCGATGCTATCGGAAGAATCCCGGAACATATTCCAGTCTGTGCTAGCAAAACAGTCCTGTAGCTTAGCATCTGCGTCATCTGACCATTTCCTTATTAACCGAGTCACTGGTGCTTCCTGCTTTAGTTTTTGCTTATAAGCAGGAATCAGGATGATAGAGTTATGGTCAGATTTGCCAAATGGAGGGCGAGGGAGAGCTTTGTACCCATCTCTGTCTGTGGAGTAAAGGTGGTCTAGAGTTTTATTTCCTCTGTTTCCACATTTAACATGTTGGTAGAAATGAGGTAGAACGGTTTTAAGTTTCTCTGCATTAAAGTCCCCGGCCACTAGGAGCGCTGCCTCTGGATGAGCGTTTTCCTGTTTACTTATGGGCTTATACAACTTATTGAGTGCAATCTTAGTGCCAGCATCAGTTTGTGGTGGTAAATAGACAGCTACGAAAAATATAGATGAAAACTCTCTTGGTAAATACTGTGGTCTACAGCTTATCATGAGATACTCTACCTCAGGCGAGCAAAACCTCGAGACTTCCTTCGTATTAGATTTTATGCACCAGCTGTTGTTTACAAATATATACAGACCGCCACCCCTTGTCTTAACAGAGTCAGCCGTTCTATCCTGCCGATGTAGCGTATATCCCGCCAGCTGTATGTTATCAATGTCGTCGTTCAGCCACGACTCGGTGAAACATAAGATATTACAGTTTTTAATGTCCCGTTGGTAGGATAACCTTAATCTTAGGTCGTCCAATTTATTTTCAAATGATTGAACATTGGCTAATAGGATTGATGGAAGAGGCAGTTTACTCGCTCGTCGTCGTATCCTTACAAGGCACCCCGACCTACGTCCACAATATCTCTGTCTCTTTCTCATGCGAATGACGGGGATTTGGGCCTTGTCGGGTGTCTGTAGAATATCCTTCGCATCTGACTCGTTGAAGAAAAAATCCTCGTCCAATACGAGGTGAGTAATCGCTGTCCTGATATCCAGAAGCTCTTTTTGGTCATAAGAGACGGTGGCAGAAATATTATGTACAGAATAAATTACAAATAACGCGAAAAACACACATAATAGTACAATTGGTTAGAAGGCTGTAAAACGGAAGCCATCTTCTCCGGCGCCATTCATGTGACTAAACTGAATTAAAAGAAGAAGAACACTATGAAACAAAGACATAAAGAATAATAGTAAAAAGCTTTGGAGCACCTTAAATGAAATGATGGGCTAAAAGGCAAACTCAGCCGGCTCATTCATCACAAAACCGACTGATATTGTCAATTACTTTAATGATTTTTTAATTGGCAAGATTAGCAAACTTAGGCATGACATGCCAGCAACAAACGCTGACACTACACATCCAAGTATAACTGATCAAATTATGAAAAACAAGCATGGAAAATTGCTGAGGATAATAGCAGACGATAATGCCACTCCTATTTGCCATATCTTCAATTTAAGCCTACTAGAAAGTGTGTGCCCTCAGACCTGGAGGGAAGCAAAGGTAAGTCCGCTACCCAAGATTAGTAAAGCCCCCTTTAATGGCTCAAATAGCCAACCAATCAGCCTGTTACCAACCCTTAGTAAACTTTTAGAAAAAGTGGTGTTTGACCCAGGGCAGCTGTCTAAGCCCCTTACTTTTTTCAATCTTTACTAATGACATGCCACTGACCTTGAGTAAAGCCAGTGTGGCTATGTATGCAGATGACTCAACACTATACACGTCAGCTACTACAGCGACTTAAATGACTGCAACACTTAACAAAGAGCTGTAGTTAGTTTCAGAATAGGTAGCAAGAAATAAGTTTGTCCTAAATATTTCAAAAAGTAAAAGCATTGTATTTGGGACAAATCATTCACTAAACCATAAACCTCAACTAAATCTTGTAATAAATAATGTGGAAATTTAGCAAGTTGAGCAAGTTGAGGTGACTAAACTGCTTGGAGTAACCCTGGATTGTAAACTGTCATGTTCAAAACATGTTGATAACATAGTAGCTAAGATGGGGAGAAGTCTGTCCATAATAAAGCGCTGCTCTGCCTTTTTAACAACACTATCAACATGGCAGGTCCTATAGGCTCTAGTTTTGTTGCACCTGGACTACTGTTCAGTCGTGTGGTCAGGTGCCACAAAGAGGGACCTTGGAAAATTACAATTGGCTCAGAACAGGGCAGCATGGCTGGCCCTTAAATAAAACGGAGAGCTAACTTTAATTATATGCATGTAAATTGACATCATTACTTGCTTTTGTTAGATGTGTTGACATGCTGAATGCACTGAGGTGTCTGTTTAAACTACTAGCACACAGCTCGGACACCCCTGCATACCCCACAAGACATGCCACCAAAGGTCTCTTCACAATCCCCAAGTCAAGAACATACTATGGGAGGCGCATAGTACCACACAGCGCCATGGCTACATGGAACTCTATTCCACATCAGGTAACTGATGCAAGCAGTAGAATCAGATTTAAAAAACAGATAAAAATACACCTTATGGAACAGCGGGGACTGAGAAGAGACATACACAGGCACAGACACACAAACACATGATAAGACACATGCACTCTACACACACGTATACATGAGTGTTGTTTTGTAAATATGTGATGGTGGAGTAGTGGCCTGAGGGAACACACTAAATGTATTGGATAAAGTGTTATGAAAGGTAATGTCATGTAATATTTTAAACTGTATATAACTGTGTTAATGTTGCTGGACCCCAGGAAGAGTAGCTGCTCCCTTGGCAGCAGCTAATTGGGATCCTTATTAAATACAAATACTCATCCTCCCCTTCATCTACACTGATTGAAGTGGATTTAACACGTGACATCAATAAGGGATGATAGCTTTCACCTGGATTCACCTGGTCAGTCTATGTCATGGAAAGAGAAGGTGCTTTTAATGTTTTGTATAGTCAGTGTACATCACATATATTATACAGCCTTACTTTGATGGCCTAGTTTTACCCTAGCACAGTGGTGTTAGGATACTCCTGGTTTACAGGCCACATCAGTCCTGCAACTCACATTATGCTGACTTGCAAAGTGGGTGTATTTCCTATTGGAATCCATCCAGAGTTAGGCTATCCAACATTTGGCATTTTTATTCACCCGCAACCTGCATTCAGAATGGCTGTCAGGGTTAGGAAACTTGATTTTAAAAAAAGACTACCTAATCCATTTAAACCGTAACAACCATTTCAGGAACAGGCGCAATAAATCTAACTAACTGATTGGATTAGTTTAGAAAAATGTAGGTTATTTATCTTTGTGTAGGATAGAGCCCCACAGCGGAGGTGTCATAATACCCATAAAACCTAGCGGTAAAACCAATCATTTTTCCACCATTCATTTTTCCCATAGGGAATTTTAGAAACACTTAAAATAAGGGCTGTGTTTTGTGTAGGCTTACCCTGGCGTGAGGTTTTGATAACCATGTAAATCTCTACCGGACAAAGGGATTTTTATCAATATATTCAGCTCCATTTACTCTCAGATTCGAAAATGCTAATTAGCATCAAAGTAGACATCATGCACGACTACAAATCCCTGCAAGCTCCTGCACGTCATCTCTAGCTGACACCTTTGCTAACAGGTATTGTGTCAATTTAAAACCTGCACAAGATAGTTCACACGATTGTGAATTTAAAGAAATGTAGCCAATTTATTCAATACTAAATTTAGTTAACATTAGATAGTTCATCCAGACATTCTTACCTTTGCCTTGATTCGGCAGTCTCGTCCAGATCATCATTGCATTTGTGGTTCTTTATGATAGCCACATTAGCAGCTAATTAGCATTTTATTTTCGGGGGGTAAATACAGGCGAATATATTGATAAAAGTCACCTTGTCCTAGAGAAATTTACAAGGTAAAAAAATTTAATAACGTCACACCAGGGTAAGCCTACACCAGTGGAGGCTCCTCAGATGAGGAAGGGGAGGACCATCCTCCTAAGTGAATCTCATAAAAATAAAAATAGTGAAACAAAAAGTTTTTAGATAAAACTATACTAAATATAGTCACGTCACCCAATAATTGATTAAAACACATTGTTTTGCAATGAAGATCTACAGTAGCCTCAGCGGCACTCTGTAGGGTAGCACCATGTTCTAGCCGGAGGACATCTATCTTCTGTCCTCCTCTGGGTACATTGACTTCATTACAAAACCTAGGAGGCTCATGGTTCTCACCCCCTTCCATAGACTTACACAGTAATTATGACAACTTCCGGAGGACGTCCTCCATCCTATCAGAGCTTTTGCAGTATGAACAGACATGTTGTCCATCCAATCAAAGTATCAGAGAATGAATCTAGTACTAAAAGTATAAGCTTAATCTAGATAGCACTGCAGTGCATAAAATTAGACCACTGCGCCACTACTCCTGAGTGGCGCAGTGGTCTAAGGCACTGCATCGCAGTGCTAACTGTGCCACTAGAGATCCTGGTTCGAATCCAGGCTCTGTCGCAGCCGGCCGCGACCGTGAGACTCATGGGCGGCGCACAATTGGCCCAGCGTCGTCCAGGGTAGGGGAGGGAATGGCCGGCAGGGATGTAGCTCAGTTGATAGAGCATGGCGTTTGCAACGCCAGGGTTGTGGGTTCAATTCCCACGGGGGGCCAGTATAAAATAAATATGTATTCACTAACTGTAAGTCGCTCTGGATAAGAGCGTCTGCTAAATGACTAAAATGTAAATGTTGTTGACTCAAAGAGAGAAAAAGACAATAGTTGAACAATTTTGAACAAGTTAATTTCTTCCAAAAAAATAAGGAGAAGCAAGAGAGAGAGAGAGAGAGAGAGAGAGAGCTAGCTATATTTCGTAGTGTATATTTTTATACTTTCACTTTCACTTGCTTGGCTAGTGTCAAACGCAGCTAGCTAGTTTAGCCTACTCAAACACCCGGCTCAAACAGAGAGGGATGCTATGTTAGCTAGCTGGCTATGGCTATCCAACACCGGAACTCTTCCAAGTCAAGGTAAGCTTTTGGTTTTATAAATGTATTGCCACCGGGGCCCGCAGGTGTAACTGCTAAACTGATTGCTGCTGACTAGACTGTTCTGCATGATTGTAGCGGGTTTGCTAACGCGTTAGTTCTAGTAGCTATGTTGACTATGACATGACAACGATGTAGGCTGTGTGTAGCAGTTAGTAGTCATGATATGAAGGTTTGGCTTGGAAAGGTTTTTTCGCTTGGTCACAGACAGCTGATGTGTTGTGCACTGAAGTCCACAAGCGAAGGGAAAAGGTGAGAGGAGGAGAACGCATAGAAAGATGCGAGAAGGAATGATATATACAACGAGCTGTTTGTCTGTGTCTGGTATGAAAATGAGCTATGTTTGCTTGTGGTCAGGGGTGTATTCATTGCGCCGATTCTGTTGAAAAACGTTTCTTAAACGGAAGCAAACGGAACGAAACGGGATAAACATACCTGAATTTGTCCAATAGAAGCTATTGTTTACAACTGTCAGACTAATGATTACACCCTAGATCAGCTAGAAGCAGGCAAGAGTGTGCAAGGCGGTATTGAATGTGTCACTGTCTGTCACCTTGATTACTCAAAATTCTCTCAACCTGTGCACCTACGTTGTAAACTTTCATTCATAGGCTAGATTGTAGCAACCTCATGAGGGGTTCAAGGAAAATCAGAGTATCATGTAGTAGCCTAAACCTATCAATGTTACATTGAGCTGGGTGAATGGAATATGAATGACAGTCATCCAATATGCTGTAATAGAAATAAGGCCATGTTCATAACAAATTTTTTATCCTCCCTCATCTTAAACGGCACTGACCGCCACTGGCCTACATAAAACACAGCCCTTATTTTAAGTGTTTCTAAAGTCCCCTGTGGGGAAAATGAATGGTGGAAAAACAATTGGAACCAGTTTCTTGTTATTATGACTCATACTGTGGCACTCTATAAGATGAATCAATCAATCAATCAATGTAGGTGAAAAAACACAGATATCAAAAACAATCCTACAAAATCTACCTGCAAGTTGAGCATGCTGGGAAATATGATAATGATGGATGTGGCTTTGATGGGATTGTTTGAGGGGATTGGATTAATCTGTTCCGGCGCCCGGGTAGGCATGTTTTGCACTGGGTGAAAGTTGATTGCATTCATTTTGGAACCGGGCTGTCTCCCAGGCATGAGCCAAGTGCCTGTTCAAAGCCCACGGCGAAGTCGGCTCAAAACAAAAGTGACGTAAGAGCATGTGGAACAGTGGAGGCTGCTGAGGGGAGGACGGCTCATAATAATGGCTGAAATGGAGCGAATGGAATTCAAACGTATATTTTATAGAAAAGAGATGTTGTAAGTTTCTGGGTGATGCACCATGCTGCCTTGTTGACAATATGACCGAGTGGTGCAGATTACTGTTCGATTTGAGAAGGGCGCTCCTCCCTCACCACTTTTGCCAGTGCCCCCAGCTCAGCATAACCAAATCTTCCCTTTTACTCTTCACAGTGTAAAACAATAACTCTTGTTATTAACACTGACAGTGGGGGTTCTTTTACACCACAGAGTGGTGAAATGTTACTAGAAATGTTACACTGAAAGATTAACACTGGCCAATTTGCTGTGTACGTGTCATACTCAATGCCAGATAAACTTGGCTGTTTTCCTTTTGCAGCTATTGTGATGAAAATTCCTACACCATCTGTTAAGGAAATTCAAGACTGCATTTACTAAATGTAGAAGCCTAGCCAGATTTGATAGTAAAACCAACAGAAATGCTAACTGCAAAAAATACCTTTAGGACAAGGAACAGTTACCCTGGACAAAGCCACAAAAGTCTATAAATGTATTCTTCTCAGGAACTGGTGTTCCGGGGTTGTCCTACTGTTGGTGTTAACACAGACACGTTTTTTTAAGATATCCCAAAGTATCAGTGTTAAACAGTGTAATGGGCCTGTAATTAACATTGCATTCATTGAAGTTACTCTGTAAAATATTTTAATACTATGGCGCGTATGTTTCTGATTACTTTGGGAAGCACAATACCTTTCTCTTCAAAACGACTTGATCCTGTACAATAGGATACAGGTTGACACTTTACCACAATCGCAGGCCACAAATAGTGACAACAAAACCTGATCCAGTAAGCAATTCATGTTTCTGCTTAAAGCACATATTTATACATTTAACAGTGTTGCTTCCGTCCCTCTCCTCGCCCCTACCTGGGCTTGAACCAGGGACCCTCTGCACACATCGACAACTACTTCAAGGTCTCAGAGCGAGTGACGTCACCGATTGAAAGACTACTAGCGCGCAACGCTAACAAGCTAGCCATTTCACACCGGTTACATACACTCATATAGGAAACTTGACATAGTTCATAAAGCATAATCCAATTAGAGGTTGGACTGTAGGGGAATGTACTGTATACTGCATATCTAAATTAATTCCTTCAAAGAGTTCAAAAGACACATTGTATTGTAAAGTAAATTGTTTTTTTATTTTTTATTTTCAATTCTCATACATTAAATCACTAGAAACCTGTCAGCTTATAATATAAGCTTTAGATCAGTCACTTGCATATTCCTTACCTGACTCCATGTGTGGAAATGTGTGCTTATGTCTGCTATCAATGTTTTTTGTTGTTGTTGTGATTTCAGACCCAAGCAGTGCTGTGAAGGGACATTATTTCAGGTGCCCAAACAACTGTATTGTTTGTAACTGCTGCTGGAATACAATTGCATTCTATAAACAAATGTTAATGTATCATTATTTGTAGGCTAAGCTTGGTGTGTTGATGTAAACACTTAACAAGGCAACTTCAAAGAAATGTATTTAATTCACAATGAATATCAGTTACAAACAAACATTTCCACCAAAGCTCATCATCTACATTTCTTTACAAACATAGGTTAGGTTAATTTAATTCAAAACCAGAATAATTATTTAAAAAACATGTATTGGAAGTTGACATCTTAAAGTAACTGTCCAGTGAAAATGTTTTAAAGCTCATATTCTGTTTGGTCATACCCAAATAATGTTGTTGACTCATCCTTTACTTGTAGTTGTGGACAACGCATAAATTAGAGAAAACCCACTCAGTAAAACCCCATCTCAAACGAGTTTTTGAAACAAACCATTTAAAAAAATGCTTCAAATTTACTTGGAGAATGACATCATCCTCCTTGGCTGGGACAGACTCATCTGTGATTGGTCCAGCAGCTAGGGGTGACACATGCTCAGGAGGGCACACACGCTAGCTAGCAAGCCAAGCAATCCACAAATAGTGTTAGCAAAAAGGACAAAGCCTATACAACAACTATCTCACAAGTCACTTATATTTCAAATTATGAGGTTTGTAAGATTTGGCCTGCTGGCTGTTTAGAAGCAGTAAGCTAGCATGCTAACGTTAGCTATCGAGGCTAAATTAGCTAACTGGCTAGCCAACAAGAAAGCAAGCCAAAGCAGATCCTCCACACAACAACCATCTCGCCATTCAATTCCATTTTACATTTTGTGGTTTATACCTAAAAGTTGGATGTCAAGTGGAAACCTAGTTTAGCTGTTGTTGACTGATATACAGTACCAGTCAAAGGTTTGGACACACCTACTCATTCAAGGGTTTTTATTTATTTGTACTATTTTTTATATTGTAGAATAATAGTAAAGACATCAAAACTATGAAATAAAACATATGGAATCATGTAGTAACCAAAAAAGTGTTAAACTAATCTAAATATATTTTAGATTTTATATTTTCTTTGGCTTGATGACAGCTTTGCACACTCTTGGCATTCTCTCAATCAGCTTCACCTGGAATGCTTTTCCAACAATCTTGAAGGAGTTCCCACATATGCTGAGCACTTGTTGGCTGCATTTCTTTCACTCTGCCGTCCGACTCATCCCAAGCCATCTCAATTGGGTTGAGGTCAGGGATTGTGGAGGCCAGGTCATCTGATGTAGCACTCCATCACTCGCCTTCTTGGTAAAACAGCCCTTACACAGCCTGGAGGTGTGTTGGGTCATTGTGCTGTTGAAAAACAAATGATAGTCCCACTAAGCCCAAACCAGATGTGATGGCGTATCCCTGCAGAATGCTGTGGAAGCCATGCTGGTTAAGTGTGCCTTGAATTCTAAATAAATCACAGACAGTGTCACCAGCAAAGCACCCCCATACCATAACACCTCCTCCTCCATGCTTTACGGTGGGAACTACACATGTGGAGATCATCCATTCACCCACACGCGTCTCACAAAGACACTGTGGTTTGAACCAAAAATCTCCAAGAAACCACTACTAAAGGACTCCAGACCAAAGGACACATTTCCACCAGTCTAATGTCCATTGCTCATGTCTCTTGGCCCAAGCAGGTCTATTCTTCTTATTGGTGTCCTTTAGTAGTGGTTTCTTTGCAGAAATTCGAACATGAAGGCCTGATTCACACAGTCCCCTCTGAACTGTTGATGTTGAGATGTTTCTGTTACTTGAACTCTGTGAAGCATTTATTTGGGCTGCAATTTCTGAAGCTGGTAAACCTAATGAATTTATCCTCTGCAGCAGAGGTCTTCCTTTCCTGTGGCGGTCCTCATGAGAGCCAATTTCATCATTGCGCTTGATGGTTATTGCGACTGCACCTGAAGAAACTTCCAAAGTTCTTGAAATGTTCAGTATTGACTGACCTTCATTCTTAAAGTAATGATGGCCTGTCATTTTTCTTTGCTTATTTGAGCTGTTCTTGCCATAATATGGACTTGGTCTTTTACCAAATAGGGCTATCTTCTGTATCTTCACAACACAACTGATTGGCTCAAACGCATTAAGAAGGAAATAAATTCCACAAATTCACTTTTAAGAAGGCACACCTGTTAATTGAAATGCATTCCAGGTGACTACCGCATAAAGCTGGTTGAGAGAATGCCAAGAGTGTGCAAAGCTGTCATCAAGGCAAAGGGTGGCTATTTGACGAATCTCCAATATGAGAAGAAAGAAAAGAAGAAATCTGCACACTGCTCTTGATAGGATCACTGCTCTTTAATAAGCTCTACGCATCGGCTTCAAGGCCTTCGTCAGAGCTTTTCATATATTTTGATTTGTTTAACACTTTTTTGGTTACTACATGATTCTATATGTGTTATTTCATAGTTTTGATGTCTTCACTATTATTTTATAATGTAAAAAAAAATAAAAATAAAGAAAAACCCTTGAATGAGTAGGTGTGTCCAAACTTTTGACTGGTAGTTTATGTAGCAGCAGTTAGCTACCTAGCTAGCTTAGCTCCTACCAATCACGACTTGCTAGTTAGCTAGCTAGTAGCTAGCTAACAACAAAAATATCAGGAATAGTGACAAAGCAATGGACAGAAATGAATCACACTTGTAAAGTCTCCATTTATTGCTGCTATAGTAAAGTGTAGTAGTTCCATCGTGTGTTTCCAAATCCTGAATCCATCCATAGCCTACTATTTGACTACAGGCAGTAGCCTTCGAAAAAAAAAAGGAGGAAGGAAAAAAGGCAAGCCTGCTAGGCAGAGCGTGCAGCCCTGCCCCAGGTGGAGTTGGTAGCGAATTTGAATATCCAAGTGTATGCGCGTCTCATTGGCTGAGCTGGCAAATCAGCTTGTTTTTAGCGGTATACGCACAAACCAATCTGTTGTTTCCACTCAGGCCAAGCAGGAGCACAGAGAAAAGCTGCTTTTTAACATCCTTCATTATAGTTTTTGGGAAGGTCATCTATTAAATTCATATTGTAATTCATTTTTGGTAAATATTTAATAGAAATCTGGAACAGTGGACAGATACTTTAAAAGTACTGTAATATTGAACTGTATCAAAATATACATTCAATGCACTGTATGAATGCAAACGTTTCAGTGGAAGGTGACAATGCCTTACATGTCTAAAATTCAAGGTATTTAGACTTTTCTTTGACATTTCATCAATGGGCTTTTATTCTTCAATGGGATTTGTAATCTTTTATTCTTCAATGGGATTTGTAAGCTGTTAGATATTCTTTTGGTGTGCAACACACCATTTATGACCTTTCCCAAACCCCACCAGTTCAGTTTGAGATGGCAATACCATTGGCATGTGCACATTTTGATTAAAGGAACTGGTTAGGCTACATCATATTGCTCCAAGAGAAACAAGACGTTTTGATATGACTCCACGCAGATGTTCTCATCCAATGGTTCAAGTACTTTACAAGGGGCAGTGAGATAGGTGTGAAGGTATCCAACAAGTGATGGCATGGAACAGCAGTTCAAAGCAATGGAACTTTTAACTTAACAATGAGATGCATTAAATGGTCTGTGATACAAGAAATAGTTTCCTTGATCCTAAACTAACGATGAGAAATGTGTTCAATCTGTGACCAGTAAAGTGAATTACATTTTTGTGCATCACTGTGAAAAGCAAACATTTACATCAATTCATACGATGTGAAAATAGCACGGATTGGGCAATAGATCAATTTAGTTAAACAGTTTCAAATCTCTTGCCAAATCATCATTGGATATGTACGTATTATTCCTTAACCTCCTAATAAAATAAGGTCTCAGGAAGTGATTTGTGTTATTAGTTTCATGTCAGTTGCTATCAAAGTATATTTCCCTAACAACTATTTACCAATCTGTTTACTCCAAAAATAAAACTCAGTCCCATTGACTTGAAGGGTTCAGGCTGAACTATAAAACCAAGGTCTCAGGTGAATCTTTTGTCTATTGCTACCTGCAGCCACAGGACTCCACCACCATGTCCTCGTACTGTTTGTAGACCACGTTATTGGCTGAGTCAATGTAGAGGATGCTGATTGGGCTGAGGCGAGTGGGCACGCAGCAGGTGGGCGGAGTTGAGTCAGGGTCCATGGAGTTCATGAGCGTCTGGATGATGGCGTGGTTGGTGGGCTCGAGGTGCGAGCGGATGGGGAAGTCGCACACCCCGTCGCAGTGGTAGGCCTCATACTCCAGTGGGGCAATGATCCAATCGTCCCAACCCATCTCCTTGAAGTTGACATGCAGCTGCTTCCTGTGGCAACGAGGCTTGGGGTTCTTGGCCAGCTTCTTGCCGCGGGTGGTGGGGGCTCTGCGCATACGCCGCTGGGTGAACAGGTACTCGTACACAGTCTTGTTGTCATGGCCCGACCGTGCTTTGATCTCATTGTAGAACAAGTCGCGTTTCTTGGTGCGCCCGAACACGAGGAAAAAGGCCTTCTCTTTGGTCTGCCTGCCCAGACGACTGAAGCCCATTGCCCTGAGGTCCATGGGGCGGCCCTGTTCCAAGGCCTCCAGCTCGAAACAAAGCTGGACGGTGTTCTGGAAATTCTTGAATAGTTTCCAAACGTCAAACACTTCCCATTTGGGTGTATTGTGGTCCACAATGGTTCGAGTTTGGAGCAGTGTAGCTTTCTGCTTACCTGCTGCACAGGTGAAAAGCTTCAGGCAGAAAACTCTGCCAGTGGAAAGTGCTTTGCGTGGGTCGGCCAGTCTTTTCCTGAGAATGCGCAGCTCAGCACCCAGTAACCCCTCCTTCTCCAGGGAACTGATGTTAAAGTTATACTTCTGTCTTCTCAGCTGGGGAAGACGGTCATCTGTAAAAGAAGGTGACAGAGTCAAGGGCAAGAATAAAAATAATATTGACATGTTCCCTTACGTGCTAATGTGGCTTCTCAGGTAACACCCAGGAGGTAAGAGTTATGTATAATGTTTTTCTTTGTTTTTGGTGAGGGAAAGCATGGCCATATACAAATGAAAGCCAGGATTTTCATCCAGGAACAGTATGAGTTCGAAAGTACATTAAAACCAGACATTTGCAGACTACAGACCACATTGAAGTATAAACAGACAATTAATGTAGACCTGCAGCTGTTTACCAGTGGACCTACCACTACGTAATATGGCATTTGCTAAGAGTGGACCAAAAACCACTGGAACAATACAAAAGATAGAGAAAGGGTGGAGAATTGTCCATGTCAATGTGGAGTGACTTGTGGGTTTAGAAGCACAACCAGAGATAAAAACTTACGCTGAGCTCCAAAAATATTGCGACAGTGACACATTCTTTGTTGTTTTGACTCTGTGGTCCAGCACTTTGGGTTTGAAATGAGACAATGACTATAAGCTTAAAGTGCAGACTGTCAGCTTTTAGTTGAGGGTGTTTTCATCCATATCGGATGAACAGTTTAGAAATGATAGCACTTTTTGTACATTGTTCCCCCATTTTAGGGGACCAAAAGTCTTGGGACAAATTAACTTATATGTCTGTTAAAGTAGTCAAAAGTTTAGTATTTGGTCCCATATTCCTAGCACGAAATGATTACATCAAGCTTGAGACTCTACAAACTTGTTGGATTCATTTGCTGTTTGATTTGGTTGTGTTTCAGATTATTTTGTGCCCAATAGAAATTAATGGTAAATAATGTATTGTGTGGATGCTATAGATGCTACCATGATTACGGATAGTCCTGATAGAATCGTGAATAATGATGACTGAGAAAGTTAGACGCACAAATATCATACCCCGAAGACATGCTAACCTCTCACCTTTACAATAACAGGGGAGGTTAGCATTTTTGGAGGGTATGATAACATTCTCACTCATCATAGAAGCTTCCTACTTGAAGCCCGAAAAAAATGTTAATCATTATTCATTCAGGACTATCCATAATCATGGTAGCATCCACAGTAATGTGTTTAGAAACATATTCTATTCTTATTGACAATAAAAGTGACACCAAAATGACACAATACATTATTTACCATTCATTTCTATTGGGCACAAAATAATCTGAAACACAATCAAAACAAACAGAAAATGCATCCATCACATTTGTAGAGTCACAAGCTTGATGGAATCATTGCGTGCTAGGAATATGGGACCAACTATAAAAATGTTGACTACCTTAATACACGAGTGAATTTGTCCCAATACTTTTGGTCCCCTAAAATGTGGGAACTGTGTACAAAAAGTGCTGTAAGTTCTAAACGGTTCACCCGATATGGATGAAATACTCTCAAATTAAAGCTGACAGCTGCACTTTGTGTTCTGTTTTACATATGAAAAAAATGTAATGTCTGGTTAGAACTCTTTTGGGGGGGAAGGTCACCAACAATTTGCTGAAGACACATTATACAAATAAAGTGCATATTAAAAGTACATTAAGTGCTTTAAATGTAAACCTTTAGCAGCTAGAAATATTCAACCAATGTCGTTTAAACATCATTTTAAACAGTTTTACACAGTAAAGAAAACATTACATAGAGGCTTCCTACATGAAGCCCGATGGTCTATTTATTTACACTTTAGAGGCTGCAAATCACTAATGGAATGGCTATGCAGATGGATACTGACAGTGTGACAGACCCATGACCAAGGTAAAAAACGATTATGTCAAACCGCCAGAAACCTATGTCCGGCCACATTACACAAGCCATGGAACCTTTTGACTTAACCTTCAAGTTTACTTTGACTTTAGCTTTACTTTACCTCTCTAATAGAGAGGTTGGTTTGATGAGCATAGGCCTACAGCTCCAATTGATTCTGAGACCTGGTCTCTTGGTTGTGTTTTATTTATAAAGTTAACAAAATGCTACATTTAAAGATAAGTAAGCATATTCAGAATTTGGGCTCAACCTTCATAATTATTCTACTTTCTTTGGCAGAAATAATGAGCAAGTTTATTATGAGACAATTGTTTATATGGCACTCATTGTTTATATGGCATCAAAAGTTTACCTTGTCCTTTATCCACAAAGCTGGTGATGGTGTTGGCCATGCCAGCTTCATGCAACACGCTAGTGTTCACCTCTCCTGTGGATAGTGACCAATACAGTGACAACATGTAGTCGTGCGGAGTCACCAATGGGTGCTTCGGAGAGTCTCGGTCGCTCAGTTTGCTCGTTGCTTTGACACTCCTTTGGGCCAACGGAGCGGTGTATTTTTGCACAGCAATGACTCTATGCTGTCCAGTTCGTGCTGATGTTGCAGCTCTGGGGAAAGTCTTTACTTTGCTCTGTCCGGGCGTGCCTGCGCCTTTGCTTGTTTGCACGCTCAACGCCGTGAGAGCAGGCGTAGCAGCTGCGTTGGTAGCATCTCCACCGGGTACCCAAGAGCGCGCAGACTCCTTGCGCCCCAAATTGATAGCTCCACTAAGACTACTCGCCGTTACGCCGTGCGGTGATGACACTGATGTCACAGCTTTTGCTTTGACTGCCTCGCCCTTTATCAGCGGGGGTCCTGTCCTAATGCGCGTGATCCTCGCAGCACTTGGAGACTTCCAACCCGCTGCGCCGTAGTTTCCTACCGTAGACCTGGCAGTTGAGGCGATTCCCGGGTTGGCTCCTTTACCTGCTCCGCCTGTGTGCTCCTTGCCTCGGCTCTCGGCTGCGCGCTGTGCCGTCCCGGTATGGCTCAGTGACACTGGGATACATTCCAGGTATAAGAGAGTCCAACACCCCAATAAAAGAGGGAGACGTTTCAGTACTTTCATCCTCTGATCTTCCTTTGAATTTTTGACAGGGAGAAATGCGCACAGGCTTTTCCCGTTTGAAATAAGTAAACATGAACAAGTTTGGAAAAGTGAAAATGTGGACTAGAATTTAGTATTCTATGGTAAAATACACTATGCAAACCGTTACTCCCAGATCCGCTATTCAGTACCATAGTGATGCAAATGTCCTGTTGCAGGTCTTGCTTTCCAATATAGCCTACAGTAGTCCAAGAAGGTTTGCATTGAGAGGGGAAAACTTGACTTCGTTAAACTCCAACTGTTCTGCTCGATATCTTGTCACAGACTTGTTTAAATCCCTTTTTTTTTCCAAGAGGGAAGAATGGCGTAATGCTACTGCAGTTTTTTTATCTCGAAGTTGAACCCCTTCCAGTGAAAATATTTCACACACAGAACCATGCAGGTGCTCTGAAATCTTTACAAACCTGAACTCAGGAATTGAAAACGGAATTCAAACACAAACCAGTTTAATTAGGTGTGCTTGCTGAAAGCAAAGCACAACTCTAGATTTCTGAAATAGTCTCCTTATTAGCTGTGCTTGCTGAAAGCCAACACCATGTGCTTGCTGAAAGCAAAGCACATCTCTAGATTTCATACATATTTATTATTAGGTGTGCTTCCTGAAGGCAAAGCACTAGATTTCTTAAATAATCTTCTTATTAGGTGTGCTTGCTGAAAGCCAACACCATGTGCTTGCTGAAAACAAAGCACAGCTCTAGATTTCATACATACAGTGCATTAGGAAAGTATTCAGACCCCTTGACTTTTTCCACATTTTGTTACATTACAGTCTTATTCTAAAATTGAATGAATTGTTTTTTCCCCTCATCAATCTACACACAATACCCCATAATGACAAAGCAACAAATGTTTTTTAGACATTTTAGAGAATGTATAAAAATAAATTAAAAAAACTGAAATATTACTCAGTACTTTGCTGAAGGACCTTTGGCAGCGATTACAGCCTTGAGTCTTCTTGGGTATGACACTACAAGCTTGGCACTCCTGTATTTGGGGAGGTTCTCCCATTCTTCTCTGCAGATCCTCTCAAGCTCTGTCAGGTTGGATGGGGAGCATTGCTATACAGGTATTTTCAGGTCTCTCCAGAGATGTTCGATCTGGTTCAAGTCCGGGGTCTGGCTGTACCACTCAAGGACATTCAGAGACTTGTCCTGAAGCCACTCCTGCGTTGTCTTGGCTGTGTGCTTAGGGTCGTTGTCCTGTTGGAAGGTGAACCTTCGCCCCAGTCTGATGTCCTGAGTGCTCTGGTGCAGGTTTTCATCAGAATCTCTCTGTAATTTGCTCCGTTCATATTTCCCTCGATCCTGACTAGTCTCCTAGTCCCTGCTGCTGAAAAACATTGCCACAGCATGATGCTGCCACCACCATGCTTCACCGTACGGTTGGTGCCAGGTTTCCTCCAGACGTGACGCTTGGAATTTAGGCCAAATAATTCAATCTTGGTTTCATCAGACCAGAGAATCTTGTTTCTCATTGTCTGAGAGTCCTTTAGGTGCCTTTTGGAAAACTCCAAGCAGGCTGTTTTATGCATTTTACTGAGGAGTGACTTCCATCTGGCCACTGTACCATAAAGGCCTGATTGGTGGAGTGCTGCAGAGATGGTTGTCCTTCTGGAAGGTTCTCCCATCTCCACAGAGGAACTCTGGAGCTCTGTCAGAGTAACCATCTGGTTCTTTGTCACCTCCCTGACCAAGGCCCTTCTCCCCCGATTGCTCAGTTTGGCCGGGCTGCCAGCTCTAGGAAGAGTCTTGGTGGTTCCAAACTTCTTCCATTTAAGAATGATGGAGGCCACTGTGTTCTTGGGAATCTTCAATGCTGCAGAAATGTTTTGGTACCCTTCCCCAGATCTGTGCCTCGAAACAATCCTGTCTTGGAGCTCTACGGACAATTCCTTCGACCTCATGGCTTGGTTTTTACTCTGACATGCACTGTCAACTGTGGAACCTTATATAGACAGGTGTGTGCCTTTCCAAATCATATCCAATCAATTGAATTGACCACAGGTGGACTCCAATCAAGTTGTAGAAACATCTCAAGGATGTACCTGAGCTCAATTCCGTGTCTCATAGCAAAGGGTCGAAATACTTACAGTTGAATTCGGAAGTTTACAAACACTTAGGTTGGAGTCATTAAAACCAGTTTTTCAACCGCTCCACAAATTTCTTGTTAACAAACTATAGTTTTGGCAAGTCGGTTAGGACAACTACTTTGTGCATGACACAAGTAATTGTTCCAGCAATTGTTTACAGACAGATTATTTCACTCTATCACAATTCCAGTGGGTCAGAAGTTTACATACACTGCCTTTAAACAGCTTGGAAAATTCCAGAAAATGAAGTCATGGCTTTAGAATCTTCTGATAGGCTAATTGACATCATTTGAGTCAATTGGAGGTGTACCTGTGGATATATTTCAAGGCCTACCTTCAAACTCAGTGTCTCTTTGTTTGACATCATGGGAAAATCAAAAGAAATCAGCCAAGGCCTTGAAAAAAAGTTGTAGACCTCCACAAGTCTGGTTCATCTGTATAAACAATAGTACGCAAGTATAAACATCATGGGACCACACAACCGTCATACCGCTCAGGAAGGAGACGCGTTCTGTCTCCTAAAGTTTAACGTTCTTGGTGCGAAAAGTGCAAATCAATCCCAGAACAACAGCAAAGGACCTTGTGAAGATGCTGGAGGAAACAGGTACAAAAGTATCTATATCCAGAGTAAAACGAGTCCTATATCAACATAACCTGAAAGGCCGCTCAGCAAGGAAGAAGCCACTGCTCCAAAACCGCCATAAAAATGTCAGACCAAGGTTTGCAACTGCACATCGGGACAAAGATCATACTTTTTGGAGAAATGTCCTCTGGTCTGATGAAACAAAAATAGAACTGATTGGCTATAATGACCATCGTTATGTTTGGAGGAAAAAGGGGGTTACTGTTACCGAAGAACACCATCCCAACCGTGAAGCACGGGAGTGGCAGCATCATGCTGTGGGGGTGCTTTGCTGCAGGAGGGACTGGTTCACTTCACAAAATAGATGGCATCATGAGGAAGGAAAATCAGGTGGATATATTGAAGCAACATCTCAAGACATCAGTCAGGAAGTTAAAGCTTGGCCGCAATTGAGTCTTCCAAATGGACAATGACCCCAAGCATACTTCCAAAGTTGTGGCAAAATGGCTTAAGGACAACAAAGTCATTGTAGTCCTCTGTAGCTCAGCTGGTAGAGCACGGCGCTTGTAACGCCAAGGTAGTGGGTTCGATCCCCGGGACCACCCATACACAAAAAAATGTATGCACGCACGACTGTAAGTCGCTTTGGATAAAAGCGTCTGCTAAATGGCATATTATTATTATTATTATTATTATTATTACTTCCAAAGTTGTGGAAAAATGGCTTAAGGACAACAAAGTCAAGGTATTGGAGTGGCCATCACAAAGCCCTGACCTCAATCCTATAGAACATTTGTGGGCAGAACTGAAAAAGCGTGTGCGAGCAAGGAGGCCTACAAACCTGACTCAGTTACACCAGCTCTGTCAGGAGGAATGGGCCAACATTCACCCAACTTATTGTGGGAAGCTTGTGGAAGGCTACCCAAAACGTTTAACCCAAGTTTAACAATTTAAAGGCAATGCTACCAAATACTAAGTGAGTGTATGTAAACTTCTGACCCACTGGGAAAGTGATGAAAGAAATAAAAGCAGAAATAAATCATTCTCTCTACTATTATTCTGACATTTCACATTCTTAAAATAAAGTGGTGATCCTAACTGACCTAAGACAGGGAATTTTTACTAGGATTAAATGTCAGGAATTGTGAAAAACTGAGTTTAAATGTATTTGGCTAAGGTGTATATAAACCTCCGACTTCAACTGTATGTAAATAAGGTATCTGTTTTTATTTAGAATACATTTGCAAAATTTTCTAAAAACCTGTTTTCGCTTTGTCATTATGGGGTATTGTGTGTACATTGCTGAGGGAAAAAAAACATGAGACTCAAATTTTAGCTCAGGTACGTCCTGCTTCCATTGATCATCCTTGAGATGATCAACTTTGATTGGAGTCCACCTGTGGTCAATTCGATTGATTGGACATGATTTGGAAAGGCACACACACCTGTCTATATAATGTCCCATAGTTGACAGTGTCTTCAGAAAGTATTTGTAAAGGACATCACGCTGCTTGCTTAGCGAGTTCCACGTCCTCCCAATTCAGCCCTACCTGATGCTAACTCGGGACCTCTGCATCACAAACACACGACTGTCCTCCCTCAAGTATTTTAGCCGATCGCGCCACCTGAAAAGTTAGTTAATGAGGCGATGCAAGCAGGACACTTAAGGCTGAGAAGTACGTTTTACACATACCCATGCGCAACATATTCACACCCCTTTACCTTTTCCACAATTTGTTATGTTACAGCTTCAATGGATTCACCTGAGATTTAGTGTCACTGGCATACACACAATAACACAATGTCAAAGTGGAATTATGTTTTTGAAATTTCTACAAATTAATTTAGAATGAACCGCAGAAATGTCTTGAGACAATAAGTATTCAACCCCTTTGTTATGGCAAGTCTAAATAAGTTCAGGAGTAAACATTTGCTTAACAAGTCACATAATAAGTTGCATGTACTCACTATGTGTACAATAACGATGTTTAACATGATTTTTTTATGATACCACATCTCTGTACCCCACATATACATTTATCTGTAAGTCCCTCAGTCGAGTAGTGAATTTCTAATGCAGATTCAACCACAAAGACCAGGGAGGTTTTCCAATGCCCCGCAAAGAAGGGCACCTATTGGTAGATGGGTAAAAATAAAAAAGTAGATATTGAGTATACCTTTGAGTATGGTGAAGTTATTAATTACACTTTAGATTATGAATCAATACATCCAGTCACTACAAAGATACAGGAGTCCTTCCTAACTCAGTTGCCGGAGAGGAAGGAAACCGCATGAGGCCAATGATGACTTTAAACAGTTACATAGTTTAATGGCTGTGACAGGAGAAAACTGAGGATGGATCAACAACATTGTATTTACTCCACAATACTAACCTAAATGACAGTGAAAAGAAGGACGGCTGTACAGAATAAAAATATTACAAAACATGCATCCTGTTTGCAATAAGGCAATAAAGTAAAACTGCAAAAAATGTGGCTAAGAAATTAACTTCATGTCCAGAATACAAAGCATTATGTTTGGGGCAAATCCATGAGTGGCACTCTTCATATTTTCAAGCATGGTGGTGTCATGGGTATGCTTCTCATTGGCAAGGACTAGGGAGTTTTTTTTAGTATTTTAAAGAAAAGGAATAGAGATAAGCACAGGCAAAAATGTTGAGAAAAATCTGGTTCAGTCTGCTTTCCAACAGACACTGGGTGACAAACTCACCTTTCAGCTGGACAATAACCTAAAACACAAGACCAAATACACACTGGAGTTGCTTACATAAGACGACATTGAATGTTGCTGAGTGGCCTAGTTACAGTTTTGAGTTGAATCTGCTGGAAAATATATTGCAAGACTTAAAAATGGCTGTCTAGCAATGATCAACAACCAACTTGACAGAGCTTGAAGAATTTAAAAAAGCTCTTAGAGACTTAGAGCTGAAATCGCTGCCAAAGGTGATCCTAACATGTATTGACTCAGGGGTGTGAATACTGTTGTAAATTATATATTTCTGTATTTCATTTGCAATTATTATTAAAATAAATGTCTTAAAACATGTTTTCACTTCGTCATTATGGGGTATTGTGTGTAGGTGGGTGAGAAGAACCCCCAATTTAATCAAGTTTTAATTCAGGCTGTAACACAACAAATTGTAGAATATGTCAAGGGGTATGAATACTTTCTGAAGGCACTGTTACTTCCTCTATCTTTTTAACTACAAAACATAGAAACGCACCATTTTCACACCAAATGTCCCTTTAAAAACTTTTATCAACAATAGCTATATAAATGTGCATAAATTAGCATAAAATAAACCATCAACATTAAGTCTTGAACCGTTAAAGTTAAAGACATCAAACCAACAGTCACATGTTCAGGCTATCCTAACTTCTAATTCTTAAAAATATTTATCAACTTTCACTATTTACATTTGCATAAATGTGCATAAAAAAATCTCCAACAGTAACTCTGGAACCGTTCAAGCTAGAAACACCAAACCAACATTCACATGTTCAGGCTATCCAAACTACAAATGCAATTTTTTACTAATTACTCACCAAAAGTAATTCTTAAACCTTTTATCAACAATAACTATATGAATTTGCCTTAATTTGCATAAAATAACCCACCAACAGTAACTCTTGAACTGTTTAAGCTAGAGACACCAAACCAACATTCACATGTTCAGGCTATCCTTTCCTATCTATCAATCAATTGATCAACCTGACCACAACTTCTGACCACATCTACTGACCACAAAACTATTGAACCTCACAACTAATGACCACAACCACACAACTACTGACGACAACTACAACCACACAACTACTGAACCACAACTACTGACCACAACCACAAAACTACTGACCACAACATTTTATATCAAGAACCTACGGCTGAAACTAGCCAGCTAGCCAGCTAACTAGCTACTTGCTATTAGCCACCGTTAGCGGTCTTCACCACTGTCCGTGGCCTGCACTACCTACCAGCCAGCTCTAGCCTGGACAATTATAGGCCCGTCTGAACAGCGTGCTATCGACCCAGAGTATATCGGATTTTCTGCCGGAATCACTGAACCTTAACACCGGACCATCGCAACTAGCTAGCTGCAACCGAATGGCTGTTGTTGGCTAATCACCACTTCCCGACGTACCAGTTAGCCTTGAGCTAGCATCGAGCCAGGCCCATCTCCCGGCTATCTAACTCTCTGTCAACCGGACGGGACCTCCTAGTGTCGACACGGAGCCCCGCCGATCCATCACGACTGGTCTACTGACGTAATCGTCTGATGTGGTTTCAACAGGCTTCCCGTTGCGACGACCACGAAGATCCATCTGCTAGCCCCGGCCCGCTAGCAAGCGCAATCAACAGCCGTGCCACCTGCTCACCTGTGCTTTAGAAGCCTACGATCTGCTCCCAAACTTACTTAGTGCTGTTCACTGGACCTTATGATCACTCAGCTACACAGCTAATGCCTGCTGGACTGTTCCTTTACACGGTTCCCCATCCTGTTTATCTGTTTAGCCTCAGCCCAAACTTTCGTCAGCATTACCAGTTGCTGTCTTAGCCCTCTCGAATAACACCTGTGATTGCGTTATGCCTCTCTCCCATGTCAATATGCCTAGCCTATTGCTGTTTGGGTTAGTTCTTATTATACAATTTCACTGTAGAGCCCCAAGTTCAGCTCAACCAGCCTCAAAGAGCTCCTTTGCCCACCCCCCATACACGCCGAGACCGGCTCAATCGGTGCCTCCAGTGATGCTATCTCTTTTATTGTTACCCAACGCTTAGGTTTACCTCCACTGTACTCATATCCTTCCATATCCTTGTCTGTACATAATGCCCTGAATCTATTCTACAACGCCCGGAAATCTGCCACTTTTATTCTCTGTACCCAACGCACTAGAAGACCAGTTCTTAAAGCCTTTAGCCGTATCCTTATTCTATTCCTCCTCTGTTCCTCTGGTGATGTAGAGGTTAACCCAGGCCCTGTAGCCCCCAGTATCACTCCTACCCCCCAGGCGCTATCATTTGTTGACGTCTGTAACCGTAAAAGCCTTGGATTCTTGCATGTTAACATCAGAAGCCTCCCCCCTAAGTTTGAGTTATTCAATGCGTTAGCACACTCTGCCAACCCTGATGTTTTAGCAGTGTCTGAATCTTGGCTTAGGAAGGCCACCAAAAATTCAGAAATTTCCATTCTGAACTACAACATTTTCCGTCTCGATAGAACTGCCAAAGGGGGCGGAGTTTCAATCTACTGTAGAGATAGCCTGCAGAGCTCTATCATACTATCCAGGTCTGTGCCAAAACAGTTTGAGCTTCTACTTCTAAAAATCCACCTTTCCAGAAATAAGTCTCTCACTGTTGCCGCTTGCTACAGACCCCCCTCAGCCCCCAGTTGTGCCCTGAACACCATATGTGAATTGCTTGCCCCCCATCTATCCTCAGAGTTCGTATTGCTTGGTGACCTAAACTGGGATGTACTTAACACCCGGCCATCCTACAATCTAAACTAGATGCCCTCAATCTCACACAAATTATCAAGGAACCTACCAGGTACAACCCTAAATCCGTAAACATGGGCACACTCATAGATATCATCCTGACTAATTTACCCTCTAAATACACCTCCGCTGTCTTCAACCAGGATCTCAGCAATCACTGCCTCATTGCCTGCGTCCGTAATGGGACCGCGGTCAAACGACCACCCCTCATCACTGTCAAACGCTCCCTAAAACACTTCAGCGAACAGGCCTTTCTAATTGACCTGGCCCAGGTATCCGGGATGGATATTGACCTCAGTCCGTCAGTAGAAGATTCCTGGATGTTCTTCAAAAGTGCTTTCCTCTCCATCTTAAAAAAGCATGCCCCATTCAAAAAAATGCAGAACTAAGAACAGATATAGCCCCTGGTTCACCCCAGACTTGACTGCCCTTGACCAGCACAAAAACATCTTGTGGCGTACTGCATTAGCGTCGAACAGCCCCCGCGATATGCAACTTTTCAGGGAAGTCCGGAACCAATCTACACAATCAGTTAGGAAAGCAAAGGCTAGCTTTTTCAAACAGAAATTTGCATCCTGTAGCACTAACTCCAAAAAGTTTTGGGACACTGTAAAGTCCATGGAGAATAAGAGCACCTCCTCCCAGCTACCCACTGCACTGAGGCTAGGAAACACTGTCACCACCGATAAATCTACGATAATCGAAAATTTCAATAAGCTTTTTGCTACGGCTGGCCATGGTTTCCACCTGGCTACCCATACCCCGGCCACCAGCTCTGCACCCTCTGCTGCAACTTGCCCATGCCCCCCCTGCTTCTCCTTCACCCAAATTCAGATAGCTGATGTCCTGAAAGAGCTGCTAAATCTGGACCCCTACAAATCAGCTGGGATAGATTATCTGGACCCTTTCTTTCTAAAATTAGCCACCAAAATTACTAGCCTGTTCAACCTCTCTTTCGTATCGTCTGAGATCCCCAGAGATTGGAAAGCTGCCGTGGTCATCCCCCTCTTCAAAGGGGGTGACACTCTAGATCCAAACTTTTACAGACCTATATCCATCCTGCCCTGCCTTTCGAATGTATTTGAAAGCCAAGTTAACAAACAGATCACCAACCATTTCAAATCCCACCTTCTCCGCTATGCAATCTGGTTTCCGAGCTGGTCATGGGTGTACCTCAGCCACGCTCAAGGTCCTAAACGATAAAATAACCGCGATCGATAAAAGACAGTATTGTGCAGCCATCTTCATCGACCTGGCCAAGGCTTTTGACTCTGTCAATCACCGCATTCTTATTGTCAGACTAAATAGCTTGGTTTCTCAAATGACTGCCTCGCCTGGTTCAGAGAGTTCAATGTGTCAAATCGGAGGGCCTGTTGTCTGGACCTCTGGCAGTCTCTATGGGGGTGCCACAGGGTTCAATTCTCGGGCCGACTCTATTCTCTGTGTATATCATTGATGTCGCACTTGCTACTGGTGACTCTCAGATCCACCTTTACGCAGACGACACCATTTTGTATACATCTGGCCCTTCATTGTACACAGTGTTAACAAACCTCCAAACAAGCTTCAATGCCATACAACACTCCTTCCGTGGCCTCCAACTGCTCTTAAACGCTAGTAAAACTAAATGCATGCTCTTCAATCGAACGCTGCTTGCACCCGCCCGCCCGACTAGAATCACTACTCTCGGCGGGTCTGACTTAGAAAATGTGGACTACAAATACCTAGGTGTCTGGTTAGACCGTAAACTCTCCTTCCACACTCATATTAAGCATCTCCAATCCAAAGTTAAATCTAGAATCGGCTTCCTATTTCACAACAAAGCCTCCTTCACTCATGCTGCTAAACATGCCCTCGTAAAACTGACTATCCTACCGATCCTTGACTTCGGCGATGTCATTTACAAAATAGCTTCCAACACTCTACTCAGCAAATTGGATGTAGTCTATCAAAGTGCCATCCATTTTGTCACCAAAGCCCCATATACTACCCACCATTGTGACCTGTACGCTCTCGTTGGCTGACCCTCACTACAAATTCGTTGCCAAACCCACTTGCTCCAGGTCATCTATTTTTTATTTTTTATTTCACCTTTATTTAACCAGGTAAGCCAGTTGAGAACAGGTTCTCATTTACAACTGCGACCTGGCCAAGATAAAGCAAAGTAGTGCAATAAAAACAACACAGAGTTACATATGGGGTAAAAAAAAAACATAAAGTCAGAAATACAACAGAAAATATATATACAGTGTGTGCAAATGTAGCAAGTTATGGAGGTAAGGCAATAAATAGGCTATAGTGCAGAATAATTACAATAGTATTAACACTGGAATGCTAGATGTGCAAGAGATTATGTGCAAATAGAGATACTGGGGTGCAAAAGAGCAAAATAAATAACAATATAGGGATGAGGTAGTTGGGTGGGCTAATTTCAGATGGGCTGTGTACAGGTGCAGTGATCGGTAAGGTGCTCTGACAACTGATGCTTAAAGTTATTGAGGGAGATTAGAGTCTCCAGCTTCAGAGATTTTTGCAATTCGTTCCAGTCATTGGCAGCAGAGAACTGGAAGGAATGGCGGCCAAAGGAGGTGTTGGCTTTGGGAATGACCAGAGAGATATACCTGCTGGAGCGCAGACTACGGGTGGGTGCTGCTATGGTGACCAATGAGCTAAGATAAGGCGGGGATTTGCCTAGCAGTGATTTATAGATGGCCTGGAGCCAGTGGGTTTGACGACGAACATGTAGTGAGGACCAGCCAACAAGAGCGTACAGGTCACAGTGGTGGGTAGTGTATGGGGCTTTGGAGACAAAACGGATGGCACTGTGATAGACTACATCCAATTTGCTGAGTAGAGTGTTGGAGGCTATTTTGTAAATGACATCGCCGAAGTCAAGGATCGGTAGGATAGTCAGTTTTACGATAAATCACTTCTAGGCAAATCCCCGCCTTCACTTAGATCATTGGTTACCATAGCAACACCCACCCGTAGTATGCGTTCCAGCAGGTATATCTCACTGGTCATCCCCAAAGCCAACACCTCCTTTGGCCGCCATTCCTTCCAGTTCTCTGCTGCAAATGACTGGAACAAACTGCAAAAATCTCTGAAGCTGGAGACACATATCTCCCTCACTACCTTTAAGCATCAGTTGTCAGAGCAGCTTACCGATCACTGCACCTGTACACATCCCATCTGTAATTAGCCCACCCAACTACCTCATCCCCATATTGTTATTTAAATTGTTATTTATTTTGCTCATTTGCACCCCAGTATCTCTATTTGCACATCATCCTCTGCACATCTATCACTCCAGTGTTAATACTAAATAGTAATTATTTTGCACTATGGCCTATTTATTGCCTTACCTCCATAACTTATTACATTTGCACACACTGTATATAGATTTTCTATTGTGTTATTGACTTTACGTTTTGTTTATTCCATATGTAACGCTGTGTTGTTGTTTTTATTGCACTGCTTTGCTTTATCTTGGCCAGGTCGCAGTTGTAAATGAGAACTTGTTCTCAACTGGCTTACCTGGTTAAATAAAGGTGAAATAAATAAATAAATAAAATATTTAAGTCATTTAGCAGACTCACTCATCCAGAGCGACTTACAGAAGCAAATTAGGTTTGAGTGCCTTGCTCAAGAGCACATCAAAATATTTCTCACCTAGTCGGCTCCGGGATTCGAACTAGCAACTTTTCGGTTACTGGCCGAACACTCTTAACCGCTAGGCTACCTGACCACAATTACTGACTTCTACTGACAACAACCACACAGCTACTGACCACAACCACAGACCACAAGCACACAACTTCTGATCACAACTACTGACCACATCCATACTGTAGGGCCCAAAGAACCTGCAACACAACCACACAAGTACTGACAACAACTACTGACCACAACTACTGACCACAATAACTATCCACAACTACTGACCACAAGGACACAACTACTGACCACATCTACTGACTACAACTACCCTGGACTGAATTAGCTCAGGTCCAGCTCTGGTCCTGGGTGTATCTAGACAACTCTGGTTTACACTAGATCTGGTCTACACTATGTAAAACATTTTTTTTAACCTTTATTTTTACCAGGGAAGACATATTGAGACCTAGGTCTCTTTTTCAAATGTAACCTGCACAATACAACACAAATATACACCCAAAAAATATATATATACACACACACACACAAGTATACACCTTGACTTTTTCCACATTTTGTTACGTTACAGCCTTATTCTAAAATGGATGTAAAAAATATGTTGTGTCATCAATCTACACACAATACCCCATAATGACAAAGCAAAAACAGGTTAGACATTTTTACTAATTTATAATAAATAAAGAAAATACAAACCTTATTTACATCAGTATTCAGACCCTTTGCTATGAGACTCGACATTGAGCTCAGGTGCATAATATTTCCATTCATCATCCTTGAGATGTTTCTACAACTTGATTGGAGTCCAACAGTGGTAAATTCAATTGACTGGACATGATTTGGAAAGGCACACACCTGTACATATAAGGTCCCACAATTGACAGTGCATGTTAGAGCAAAAACCAAGCCATGAGGTTTGTTTCGAGGCACAGATCTGGGGATGGGTACCAAAACATTTCTGCAGCACTGAATGTCCCCAAGAACACAGTGGCCTCCATCTTTCTTAAATGGAAGAAGTTTGGAACCACCAAGACTCTTCCTAGAGCTGGCCGCCTGGCCAAACTGAGCAATCGGGGGAGAAGGGCCTTGGTAAGGGAGGTGACCAAGAACCTGATGGTCACTCTGACAGAGCTCCAGAGTTCCTCTGTGGAGATAGGATAACCTTCCAGAAGGACAACCATCTCTGCAGCACTCCACCAATCAGGCCTTTACGGTAGAGTGGCCAGACGGAAGCCACTCCACAGAAAAAGGCACATGATAGCCCGCTTGGTGTTTGCTAAAAAGGCACCTAAAGGACTCAGACCATGAGAAACAAGATTCTCTGGTCTGATGAAACCAAGATTGAACTTTTGGCCTGAATGCCAAGCGTAACCTCTGGAGGAAACCTAGCACCATCCCTACGGTGAAGCATGGTGGTGGCAGCATCATGCTGTGGGACTGTTTTTCAGCAGCAGGGACTGGGAGACTAGTCAGGATCGAGGGAAAGATGAACGGAGTAAAGTACAGAAAGATCCTTGATGAAAACCTGCTCCAGAGCCCTCAGGACCTCAGACTGGGGTGACGGTTCACCTTCCAACAGGACAACGACCCTAAGCACACAGCCAAGACAACGCAGGAGAAGCTTCGGTACAAGTCTCTGAATGTCCTTGAGTTGTCCAGCCAGAGCCCGGACTTGAACCCGATCGAACATCTCTGGAGAGACCTGAAAATAGCTATGCAGCAACTCTCCCCATCCAACCTGACAGAGCTTGAGAGGATCAGCACAGAAGAATGGAGAAACTCCCCAAATACAGGTGTGCCAAGCTTGTAGCGTCATACCCAAGAAGACTCAAGGCTGTAATCGATGCCAAAGGTGCTTCAACAAAGTACTGAGTAAAGGGTCTGAATACATATGTAAATACAGTATTTCTATTTTTTATAAATTAGCAAAATGTTCTCCAAACCTGTTTTCACTTTGTCATTATGAGGTATTGTGTGTAGATTGATGACACAACATATTTTTTACATCCATTTTAGAATAATACCGTAACGTAGCAAAATGTGGAAAAATGTCAAGGGGTCTGAATACTTTCCGAATGCACTGTATTTATGTATGTATGTATGTATGTATGTATGTACACACACACATATACACTACCAGTCAAAAGTTTGGACACACCTACTCATTCAAGGGTTTTTCCTTATTTTTACAATTTTTTATATTGTAGAATAATAGTGAAGACATCAATACTATGAAATAACACATATGGAATCATGTAGTAAACAAAAAAGTGTTAAACAAATTGGGATTCTTCAAATAGCTACCCTTTGCCTTGATGACAGCTTTGCACACTCTTGGCATTCTCTCAACCAGCTTAATGAGGTAGTCACCTGGAATGCATTTCAATTAACTTAGTTTGGCCACTTTTCAGCATATTACAAATCTTCGATGTACTCGTTACAGTGTATACAAGAACCGGAGCATATGAGTTGACAAGTCTTTAGCGTTTTTGACAAATCACAAAGCAAATAAAATGTTATCACCTCACAGATCATCACACAAAATACAAGCCTAACCGTAGCGCAAAAGGGGTGAAACCATTTTGGGGGGTTTGTGGGGGGGGTTTCAAGTCCATGGGGCGTAGAAATGGGGGAAGGTATCATGGGGGGATATGCAGGAAATATGACTATGGATGGATTTATCAATAAAAGGGGGGGGGGGGAACACAGGAGAAGTTTATACGCTGAATAAAAATAAAACCCCTGGAAAGGGGGGTCTGAGCTGGCAACCCTGGGAACTCTGAAAAAACAATCTCCGACTTCTGAGCGTTCAAGACAACTGGGAACAATCTTTTTGAACGGTAATCCGACTCGGAATCTCTGGCCTCTTTCTAGAGCTCCGACTTTCCGACCTGCGATCACTGATGTCATGACCTCGTATTTTCAGAGTTCCCAGTTGACTTGAAAGCACCATAAGTCAGTCGAGTGAACTCTCTTCACCTTGTTTTTTAATAACATCGTTGGTCTGACAGAGACTTGTTGAAGTTGGAAGTTTACATACACCTTTTCCAAATGCATTTAAAATGGTCCTACTCCTTGGCAAATTAAGCTATAAGACCAACTTCAGTCTATCCTAACTTCAAATTCTTTAAGATCTTTATTAACTCTAACTATAAATTAGCATAACAAAAACAGTAACTCTTGAACTGCTCAAGCTACAGATACCAAACCAACTTTCTCATCTTCAGGCTATGCACAAGTACTGAACCACACAACTACTGACCACAACCAGACAACTTCTGGCCAAAACCACACAACTGCTGACCACAACCTCTAACCACAGAACTAATGACCACACATATAATCACCATAACTACTGATCACAACCAAACAACTACTGACCTAACCTACTGACCACAACCACTGAACCACACACCTACTTAACAAAACTTTAAAGAAAACTACTCAGGATCATGCTCTGTGCTCTAAATAACTCAACTGGCTAGTTTGCCTGTTTGTAAAGAGAAGGACGGGCTATACCCCTCTGATTGGATAGAGTGGATTAGGAATACCTTCTACCAATAAAAAGTTAACTGTTTGTAGGTGTTTAGAGTGACAAAAAAAATAGCTAGCTAAAGTCAGCTAACAGCTCTCTGTCTCATCATTGAGCAGCTCACATGGAGCTGTTGCTATGGATACTCACAGAAGCAGAGGAGCACATTGGCATCGTAGGCAAAAAAATATGATGAGGGTGAAGAGAGTGACCACAACACAACTACTGACCACAATGTATGAACAAAAGTACTGACCACAACCACAATAACACAACTGACCACACAACTACTGTCCACAACCACACAACTGATCATAACACAACTACAGACCATAACTACTGACCACACAACATCAAGGTGAGGAGGAGGATTATTCAAGATACTGTTTGAAGAGGTAGGCTTTCAGATGTTTTCGGAAGATGGGCAAGGACTCTGCTGTCCTAGTTTCAGGGGGAAGCTGGTTCCACCATTGGGGTGCCAGGACAGAAGGGCTTGGCTGATCTGGAGCTGCTCTCCTGTAGGGGTTGGAGGGCCAAGAGACCTGAGGTGGCAGAACGGAGTGCTCGGGTTGGGGTGTAGGGTTTGAGCATAGCCTAACGGCAGGGAGGGGCAGTTCTTCTTGCTTTTCCATAGGTAACCACCATGGTCTTGTAGTGGATGCAAGCTTCGACTGGAAGCCAGTGGAGTGTGCAGAGGAGCGGGGTGACATGAGAGAACTTGTGAAGGCAGGCTGCAGCGTTCTGGATAAGTTGCAGGGGTTTGATGGCACAAGCGGGGAGCCCAGCCAACAGCGAGTTGTAGTAGTCCAGACGGGAGAGGACAAGTGCCTGGATTAGGACCTGCACCGCTTCCTGTGTGAGGTAGGGTTGTACATGAACCTGCAGGAGTGGGTCACTGCTTTGATGTCAGGAGTGGGTCACGCCAAGGTTCTTTGCACTCTGGGAGGGTGACACTGGAGTTGTCAATCGTGATGGAGTTGTCTTTGAGCGGGCAGGCCTTCCCCGGGAGGAAGAGCAGTTCCATCTTGTCGAGTTTGAGTTTGAGGGGGTGGGCCGACATCCAAGTTGAGATATCTGCCAGGCACGCAGAGATGCATGTCGCCACCTGGGTGGCAGAAGGGGGGGAAGGAGAAAAGTAGTTGAGTGTCATCCACATAGCAATGATAGGAGAGACCATGTGAGGATATGACAGAGCCGAGTGACTTGGTGTATTGAGAGAAAAGGAGAGGGCCTAGAACCGAGCCCTGGGAGACACCAGTAGTGAGAGTATGTGTTGCAGAAACAGATCCTCTCCACGTCACCTGGTAGGAGCGGCCTGCCAGGTAGGATGCAATCCAAGAGTTTGCAGAGCCTGAGACGCCCAGCCCCGAGAGGGTGGTGAGGAGGATCTGATGGTTCACGGTGTCGAAGGCAGCGGATAGATCTAGGAGGATGAGAACAGAGGAGAGAGAGTCAGCTTTGTTAGTGCGGAGAGCCTCCGTGACACAGAGAAGAGCAGTCTCGGTTGAGTGACCAGACTTGAAGCCTGACTGTTTAGGGTCAAGAATATCGTTCTGAGAGATAACAAGAAAGTTGATCAGAGACAGCACACTCAAGTGTGTCGTAGCCGGCCTCGACCGGAAGACCCAAGGGGCGGCGCACAATTGGCCCAGCGTCGTCCAGGGTACGGGAGGGAATGGCCGGTAGGGATGTAGCTCAGTTGGTAGAGCATGGCGTTTGCAATGCCAGGGTTGTGGGTTCGATTCCCACGGGGGGCCAGTATGAAAAATACAAATAAAATGTATGCACTCACTAACTGTAAGTCGCTCTGGATAAGAGTGTCTGCTAAATGACTAAAATGTAAATGTAATGTAAATGTGTTTTGGAAAGTAGAAAAAGGATACAGGTCTATATTTTGACGTCAGATGAGTCGAGTGTTGGTTTCTTGAGGAGGAGAGCAACTTGGGCCATTTTGAAGTCAGAGGGGACGCAGCCAGTGGTCAGGGATGAGTTGATGAGGGAAGTGAGGAATGGGAGAAGGTCTCCAGAGATGGTCTGGAGAAGGGGATGGGGTCGAGCAGGCAGGTTGTTGGGCGGCCAGACCTCACTAGTCGCAGGATGTCATCTGGAGAGATAGGAGAAAGAGGTCAAGGCATAGGGTAGTTCTGTGTGAGTGAGACCAGTGGACTCAATAGGCTGAGTGAATGAGTAGCAGATGTCGTCAACCATTATTTCAAAGTGGTTGACAAAGTCATCTGCAGAGAGGGAGGAGGGTGGAGGATTAAGGTGGGAGGAGAAGGTGGAAAAGAGTTTCCTAGGGTTAGGGGCAGAAGCTTAACATTTAGAATGGTAGAAAGTGGCTTTAGCAGCAGATACAGAGGAAGAGAAGATAGAGAAAGGATGTTAGGTCCTCTGGAAGTTTAGTTTTCCTCCATTTTCATGCAGTTGCCGCAGCCCTGTTCTTGAAGCTCGAAAATGAGTCACTCAGCCACGGAGCAGGATGGGAGGGCTGAGCCTGTCACGCCCTGACTCAGGGGACTCGTATATGTTGAGTCAGGGTGTGTATATTCTATGTTGTGTATTTTCTATGTGTGTTATCTAGTATGTGTATATCTATGTTGGCCGGTGTGGTTCCCAATCAGAGGCAGCTGTCGCTCGTTGTCTCTGATTGGGGATCATACTTAAGCAGCCTATTGGCACTAGGTAGTTGTGGGATCTAGTTCCGTGTAAGGTTTGTTGTGTGTTCAACCTTTGGACTTCACGTTTCGTTTGTTGTTTTGTCGTGTGTTTATAAGTTAAATAAACATGTACGCATATCACGCTGTGCCTTGGTCTTACCCGTCCTTGAACGAACGTGACAGAGCCAGCCGGGAGTAAAGGGGTCAGTGCGAGTCATAGGATGCAGAAATGGAGGAGCGTAGGGTCGAAGAGGCAGAATCAGGAAACTGGAAGGAGAACGATTTAGCAGAAGAGAGAGATGATAGGACAGAAGAGGAGAGAGTAGTGGGAGAGAAAGAGTGAAGATTGCGACGGTGCATGACCATCGGTAGGGGCTGAGTGGTTAGGGTTGGAGGAAAGGGAGACAGAAAAGGATCAGAGACCTGGAGGGGGGTTGCAGTGAGATTAGTAGGCAAGCAGCCTCTAGTAAAGATGAGGTCAAGCGTATTGTATGCCTTGTAAGTTGGAGGGGATTGGGAAAGGGTGAGGTCAAAAGAGGCAAGGAGGGGAAAGATAAATTAATCGAAGACAGACGTCGGGAGGTTGAAGTCACCAAGTACGAAGAGCAGTGAGCCATCGTCAGGAAATGAGCTTATCAAGGTTTCAAGCTCATTGAGGAACTCTCCAAGGGCACCTGGTGAGCGATCGATGACAATAATGTTAACCTTGAGTGGACAAGTGACAGCATGGAATTCAAATGAGGAGATGGACAGGTGAGAGAGGGAGAAAATATAAAATCTCCACTCAGGAGAAATGAGTAAACCTGTGCCACCACCGCGACAACCAGGTGTTCTCGGACTTTGAGAGAAAACATAGTCAGATGAAGAAAGAGCAGCTGGAGTAGCAGTGTTCTCTGGGGTGATCTATGTCTGCGTCAGGGCCAAAAAGTCAAGGGTCTCAGCATTCCTCACCGCAGATCGGCAGTTCCAAACGCTTTCGGACACCCGGAATTCCACATGGGTTGTGCACGCAGGGTACACTAAATTAAAAGTTTTGCAGCCAAGAGGTGGGGAGCGTTTGTAAAGCCTACAGGGAGAGGTGCAAACAGGTTTAGAAAACACACATATAGTTGACAAAGCTACAAAAGAGCAAAATGAGATAATATGTAAATAACTAGGTAAGATACTCAAGTGAGAGGGTGGTGTGGAGCCTTCCTCTCATTCCTTCCTCAAATAACTCTGCAGAACAACTCGGCAGAACCTTCTTTGTTTTGGCGACGGTCTTAGTTTTGCGACAAAACCGCAACTGACACGACCGCGGCTTACAGTTGTCGCTGAGAACCCAGGGGAGACTGAAGAACTAACACTAATTGCTAATTGCCTAGCAGAGGTGGAGAGCACACCTCCATGTACTAATTACTGATTGCTTAGGAGAGGTGAAACCACTACCCCTGCCAATACAGTCACTAATTGCCAAAACAAGTCACAAATTGCCATGCCCCTTGATCCTGGTTGATGTGTTAACAATTACATGCAAATTAAGAGCAGTCAGCATTTCACACACCAAGTAGGCCACTGGCAAGACAGGCAGCACTTAAAGTAGATGGCCTTAGCTAGCAAAAAGACAATACTAGACCACAACAGATACAAAACAATTATACTTATCACTCCTGGAGATATGAGGAATCCTCTAGCTATAGAAGGAAGCACCATAACTACTGACCGTAGCAACTGACCATATCTACTGACCACAACTCCTGAAAACTACTACTAACCACAACCACACTAATACTGACCAGAACTACTCCCCACAACCACACAACCACTGACCATAACACAACGTCTGACCACAACCACACAACTACTTCCCACAACCACAGAACCTCTGACCACAACCACACAACTAGTGACCACAACCACACAACGTCTGACCACATCTAGTGACCACAACCACACAACTACTGACCACACTACTGACCACTCATCTACTGACCACAACTACTGACCACTACTCACCACAACTTCTGACCACAACCACAGAAATACTGACCACAAAACTACTGACCACACCACTACTAACCACAAATACAAACCACAACTATTGACCATTACTGACCAAAACGAATTACCACACTACTGACCAAAACCACACAACTATTGACTGCAACTACTGACCACAACCACAAAACTACTGACCACACAATTACTGACCACACAACTACTGACAACTACTGAGCACAACCACAGACCACAACTATTGGCCACAATCACACAACTACTGTTCACAACTACTGACCACAACTGTTGACCACAACCACACATCTCCTGACCACAACTACTGATCACAACTACTGACCACAACCACACAACTACTGACAATAACTACTGAAAACAACTACTGACCACAACCACACAATTACTGACCACAACTGTTGACCACAACCACACAACTGCTGACAACAACTACTTACCAAAACGACTGACCAGAACTATTGACCACAACTAATGAACAAAACTACTGACCACAACACAACAACTAATGACCACAAATACTGACCACAACTGACCACAACTACGGACTACTGACCACAACTACTGACAGCAACTAACTGACATAATTACTGACCACAACTACTGACAACAACTTCTAATCACAACCACACAACTATTGATCACAGTTACTGACCGCAGTTATTGACTATAAACACATAACTACTGAATATGAAACTACTGACCACCAACACACAAATACTGACCCCTACTGACCACAACTACTGACCAATACTGACCACAACTACTGACCACTACTCACCACAACTTCTGACCACAACTACTGATGACTACTGACCACAACTACTGACCGCAACCACACAACTACTGAAAACAGAACTACCTACCACAAAAACGGATCACTACTACTGACCACTGCTGACCACAACTACTGACCACAACCACACATATCCTACCCACAACCACTGACCAAAACTATTGGCCACAATGACACAACTACTGACCGCTACTAGTGACCACAACCACACAACTCTGACCACAACTACTGACAACAACTGTTGACCACAACCACACAACTACTGAAAGCAACTACTGACCAAAAGTACTGACAACAATTACTGACCACAGCTACTGACCCCAACTAATGACAACAACAGACCACAACTACTGACCACTACTGAAACACAACACAGACACTGGGGACACAAAACGCTTACACGCAGCCGGGCCGGTGCGTAGCAAGAAACAGCCGGCGACCTGCCACTGACAACCGACCCAGCCATCACCCGCCCCCATGCGCTTCTCTCTCGTTCTTCACATTCAACGAGAGACAGACAACAACACAGTTGTGCGAGGTGCTGGTGGGGGCGTCCGTGGCCATAGAGGGAGCATCTCAGTCCCCGCCGGCGCCTGAAAATATTTGTTCCCTTGGACTGTTGGCGTTCAGCAGTGAAAACTCCTTTGATTCTGCTGGGGACTCGCGTGCTATTAAGTGTATAATATGCGACATGTTAGTAGTTGTCACAGGGATACCTTCATTTGTGAAAAATATATTGAACTTGATGCAGCTAAAGAATGGATTATTACTCTTCATGAAGAAATAAAACATTTGACCAAGCGCCTTGAACTCATTAAGGATTCCATGAGACTATCGGCATCTTTAAATGCTCCCTATCAAAACATCCAAGAGGATCACAATGGGACATTCCTGGACTATGATCAGTTTCTGCCACTGCACCCCTCTACTAGCTTGAACCAGAAAATGGCTGCTCATAGTTCGACTCCAGGTGAGTTTAAATGGATGCATGTCGGAACCAGAAAGAAGGAGAAGAATCGTTCTTGGCGCGCCTGCCTTCTTCCTCCGGGTCGGGACTTACGAATTTCAAATCGCTTTAAGCCCCTGTACCAGCTGTCTTCTGCTGGGGACTTGGGTGTTCCATCCATGGCTGTGGATGTCTTTCCAGCTACCTCTCCCTGTCCTAGTTAATCAACTGCCTGGGCACAGCCTGGACTACCGCGGCCCCCCTCCGTTGGGCCGTGCTCTCTGGATCAGAGCTCTGTCCCTTTGGCTGTTGTGGCCTGAACAGAGCCGGCATCTCAGCAGCCCTCTTCTCAGGTGAGTTCTGTGGCTCTGGCCTCGCAATCAGCTTCGAGACACGGCAGAGGCCGGATCATTCCGGTTATTGTGACAGGGAGTTCGATGGTGAGGCATATATCTGTACCTGGGGCAACGACTTTGTGTTGTCCTGGGGCAAAAGTTCAGGATATCACCAGATTGCTTCCCAAGGCTGTGCGTCATTCACCTGGGGCTGATACTGTCATGGTTCATGTGGGGTTGAATGACATTATGTAGGGCAGCTCAGAACAGCTGAAGATGGATTTTAAATAACTGATTGGGTCACTACTTGACTCCAACAAACGCCCTACAATATCTGGCCCTCTGCCCTCCCTAAATCGTGGCATTGAACGGTTCAGCAGACTTTTAGCCGTCCATAACTGGCTACGAGACCATTGCAGCTATGTAGGTGTAACATTTATTGAAATTTTTGATAACTTCTGGAAACAAAGCTTGTATTATAAGGAGGATGGGATCCACCCAAATAATTTCGGTTCCTTTCACAGCATCATAAGGCTGTGTTGAGATAATTACTTATTAATGACCCATACCCAGCTCATTTAGTCCCTACCATTGTGTCGCTGGGTTGTCATAATGCTTCAGCAAATGTACATTATCCCAGGGGCGTTGGATGACACAATGTAAGTAAACTAATTTATGTCCCTCTTATTGCCCCGAGTGCCTCTGCTGATCCTATAGCTGTTGTATGAAGTAATCATATGCCTATGAACCAGAGTTATACTGTTAGCACTGAGGTGGTGTGCCCTAGCAGGAAGTCCACTGTGTGCAGCTCACCCTGCACTAACATAGATTACTTGAGCATGTCTACCTCTGCTAAGCTTCCCAGTAAAGCAAGAAAAACAATCAAGAATCCCAGAAAAGTGTTAGAAATAGCCCACGTTAACATATGTAGCTTAAGAAACAAGGTTCATGATATCAATAATTTGCTAGTAACAGATGACATTCATATTCTGATAATCTCTGAAACTCACTTGATTATACAGTGGTAGTAATACATGATTATAAGATCTACAGAAAATACAGAAATACCAAAGGTGGAGGTGTGGCTGTTTATATTCAGAACTACATTCCTGTAAAGCTTAGAGAGGATCTCATGTTAAATACTGTTGAAGTAATATGGCTACAGGTTCATCTGCCTCACCTAAAGCCCATTCTGGTGCGAAGCTGCTATAGACCACCAAGTGCTAACAGTCAGTATCTGGATGTGAAATGCTTGATAATGTATGTGATATCAATAGAGAGGTATATGTTCTAGGTGATTTAAATATTGACTGGCTTTCTTCAGGCTGCCCACTCAAGAGAGCTTCAAACTGTAACTAGTGCCTGCAACCTGGTTCAGGTTATCAATCAACTTACAAGGGTAGTTACAAACAGCACAGGAATGAAATCATCAACATGTATTGATCACATCTTTACTAATGCTGCAGAAATTTGTTTAAAAATAGTATCCAAATCCATCGGCTGTAGTGATCACAATATAGTAGCCATATCTAAGAAAACCACAGTTCCAAAGGCTGGGCCTAATATAGTGTATAAGAGGTGATACAATAAAGTTAGTAACGATTCCTATGTTGTTGATGTAAAGAATATTTGTGGTCTGTGGTGTGTAATGAGGAGCAACCAGACGCTGCACTTGGCACATTTATGAAATTGCTTATCCCAGTTACTAATAAGCATGTACCCATTAAGATAATGACTGTAAAAACAAATAAATCCCTGTGAATTGATGAGGAATTGAACAACTTTTTTGTGTGAGAGGGATAAGGCAAAAGAAATGGCAAATTGGTCTGGCTGTACAACCGATTGGCAAATGTAACTCAGTTGGTAGAGCATGGCGCTTGCAACACCAGGGTTGTGGGCCAGTATGAAAAATGTATGTACTCACTAACTGTCACGCCCTGGCTCTGGGGACTCTAATATGTTGAGCCAGGGTGTGTAAAGTATATGTGTTTTGTTCTAGGTTTCACATTCTAGTATTGTTTGTCTATGTTGGCCAGTGTGGTTCTCAATCAGAGGCAACGTGATTCAGCTGTTGCTTGTTGTCTCTGATTGAGAACCATACTTTAGCAGCCTGTTTCCCCACAGAGTTTGTGGGATCTTGTTTCTAGTCTGTTTATTGTCAAGCTGTTGCTCTTGTTGTATTTACTCTCGTGTGTTGTTTTTCCAGAGAGTCCGCACTGTGTGCGCGTTCTTCATTTTACGCACTGTGTGTGTTGTGCGTATTTTGTATTTTGCCTCCCGGTTGGGTTGGCTGTTCGCCTGTTTGGTGCTGCCTTTTGTTCACTAAAGTCTGTTGACGTACGCCCGTGTTTCCTGCGCTTGATTTCCTCACCACATCTACACTCAGCTACTGACACTAACTTTAAGTCGCTCTGGATAAGAGCGTCTGCTAAATGACTAAAATGTAAATGTAAAATGTACTGCAAATTGAGCAATCATGTGACTAAACTGAATAAAAAGAAGAAGAAACTACCCTATAAAACATAAATGAAATTTTGGGCAAAAAGGCAAACTCCGCTCCCTCATTCATTGAATCAGATGGCTCATTCATCACAAAACCCACTGATATTGGCAAGTACTTTAATTATTTTTTCACTGGCAAAATCAGCAAATGTAGGCATGAAATGGCAGTAACAAACGCTGACACTACACATCCAAGTATATCTGACCAAATTATGAAAGACAAGCATTGTAATTTTGAATTCCGTGAAGTAAGTGTGGAAGAGGTGAAAAAAAAGATAGTTGTCTATCAACAATGACAAGCCACTGGGGCCTGACAACTTGGATGGAAAATTGTTGAGGATAATAGCGGATGATATTGCCACTCCTATTTGACATATCTTCCATTTAAGCCTACTACAAAGTGTGTGCCCTCAGGCCTGGAGGGAATCAAAAGTTATTCCCCTACTTAAGAATAGTAAAGCCTCCATTACTGGCTCAAATAGCCGTCCAATCAACCTGTTTTGATTGTGTTTGACCAGATACAATGCTATTTTACAGTAACCAAATTGACAACAGACTTTCAGCACGCTTACAGGGAAGGACATTCAACAAGCACAGCACTTACACAAATGACTGATGATTGGCTGAGAGAAATTGATGATAAAAAGATTGTGGGGGCTGTTTTGTTAGACTTAAGTGCAGCTTTTGACATTATCGATTATAGTCTGTTGCTTGAAAAACCTATGTGTTATGGGTTTACACCCCCTGCTATTTTGTGGATAAAGAGTTACCTGTCTAACAGAACACAGAGGGTGTTTTTTAATGGAAGCATCTCCAACAAAATCCAGTTAGAATCAGGAATTCCCCAAGGCAGCTTTCTAGGCCCCTTACTTTTTTCAATATTTTGAGTAAAGCCAGTGTGTCTATGTATGCAGATGACTCAACACTATATATGTCAGCTACTACAGCGACTTAAATGACTGCAACACTTAACAAAGAGCTGCAGTTAGTTTCAGAATGGGTGGCAAGGAATAAGTTAGCCCTTAATATTTCAAAAACAAAAAGCATTGTAATTGGGACAAATCATTCACTAAACCTTAAATCTCAACTAAATCTTGTAATGAATATTGTGGTAATTGAGCAAGTTGAGGAGACTAAACTGCTTGGAGTAACCCTGGAAAGGTAAACTGTCATGGTCAAAACATATTGATACAACAGTAGCTAGGATGGGGAGAAGTCTGTCCATAATAAAGCGCTGTTCTGCATTCATCACAGCACTATCAACAAGGCAGGTCCTACAGGCCCTAGATTTGTCGCACCTGAACTACTGTTCAGTCATGAGGTCAGGTTCCACAAAGACAGACGTTGCAATTGGCTCAGAACAGGGCAGCACGTCTGGCCCTTCAATGTACACAGAGAGTCAAAGTGCAGGAGAGATTGACTTCATAACTACGTGTATTTGTGAGAGGTATTGACGTTGAATGCACCGAGCTGTCTGTTTGAACTACTGGCACACAGCTCGTACACCCATGCATACCTCATAAGACATGCCACCAGAGGTTTCTTTACAGTCCCCAAGTCCAGAACAGACTATTGGAGGTGCACAGTACTACATAGAGCCATGACTATATGGAACTCTATTCCACATGAAGTAACTCATGCAAGCAGTAAAATTAGATTTAAAAAACAGATACAAATACACGTTATGGAACAGCGGAGCCTGTGAAGCAACACAAACATAGGCACAGACACATGCATACAAAAACACAAAAACATACGCACTATACACATATGTACACATGGTTTTTGTGTTGTGAATATGTGGTAGTAGAGGAGGGGCCTGATGGCACACACTTAATATGTTGTGAAATCTGTTGTGAATGTATTGTAATGTTTATAAAAATGAATAACTGCCTTAATGTTGCTGGACCCCAGGAAGTGTAGCTGCTGCCTTGGCCTTGGAATCCATAATAAATACAAATACAAATACTGCTGACCACAACTACTGATCAATACTAACCACAACTTCTGACACATCTCCTAATCACTACTGACCACAACTACTGACCACAAACACATAACAACTGACAACTACTGACCACACCACCACTAAACACAACTACTGACCACAACTATTGTCCACAACTACTGATCACAACCACATAACCACTGACAACACAACTACTGAAACCACCACAACTAATAACAACTACTGACCAGAAATATTGACCAATACCACACAACTACTGATCACAACTACTGACCATAACCACACAACTACTGAACACAACTACTGAACACACAACTACTTGCCACAGCTACTGGGAACTACTAACCAAAACTACGGACAACAACTAATGACCAACATTACTGACCACTACTGAACACAAAAACTGACCCAAAAAATGACCACAACCACACAACTACTGACCACAACAACTACTGACCAAAACTATTGACCACAACCACACAACTATTGACCAGAACAACTGACCAGAACCACACCACTACTGACAACAACTACTGACCACTACTGACCACAAATACTGACCACAACTTCTGAACAAAACCACACAACTACTGACCACAACCACACAACTACTGACCACAACTGACCACAACCAAACAACTACTGAAAACAACTACTGACCACTACTGACCACAAATACTGACCACAACTTCTGAACAAAACCACACAACTACTGACCACAACCACACAACTACTGACCACAACTACTGACCACAACCAAACAACTACTGAAAACAACTACTGACCACAACTACTGACCCCAACTAATGACAACAACTGACCACAACTACTGATGACTACTAACCACAAATACTGACCACAACTTCTGACCACAACTACACAACTACTGACCACAACTACTGTCCAGAACCACACAACTACTGACCAAAACTGTTGACCAGAACCACACAACTACTTACCAAAACAACTAACCAGAACTACTGACCACTACTTCTCACAACTAATGAACAAAACTACTGACCACGACCACACAACTACTGACCACAATTACTAACCACATCTACTTATCACTACTGACCACAACTACTGAGTACAACTACTGACCACAACTACTTTCCACAACCACACAACTACATACATCAACCACTGACAACACAACTATTGGCCACAATCACACAGCTACTCACCACAACTACTGACCACATCTACTGACCAAAAGACTGACCACAACCACACAACTTCTGATCAGAACTAATGACCATTTCTGACCACAAATAATGACTACAACTACTGATGCAACTAACTGACCCCAACTATTGACCACAACTTCTGACCATGAAACTACTGACCACCACCACCAAATGACTACTGACCACAACTACTGACCACAACTACTGACCACAACTACTGAACAATACTCACCACAAATTCTGATCACAGCTACTGACCACAAACACATAACTACTGACCACACAACTACTGACCACACCATTACTAAACACAACTACTAAACACAACTACTGACCACAACTAATGACCACAACTAATGACCACAACTACTGACCACAACCACATAACTACTGACCACACAACTACTGAAACCACCACAACTAATAACAACTACTGACCACAAATATTGACCAATACCACACAACTACTGACCACAACTTCTGACCACAACTACTGACCATAACTACACAACAACTGACCACAAAACTACTGAACACACAACTACTTGCCACATCCACTGAGAACTACTAATCAAAACTACTGACAACAACTACTGGCCACAACTACTGAACACAAATACTGACCCCCCTCCAAAAATGACCACAACCACACAACTACTGACCACTACTACTGACCACAACTACTGGCCACAATCACACAACTACTGTTCACAAATACTGAAAACAACTACTGATGACTACTGACCACAAATACTGACCATAACTTCTGACCACAACCACACAACTACTGACCACAACTACTTTCCAGAACCACACAACTACTTACAAAAACTACTAACCAGAACTACTGACAACAACGACTTTCCAAAACAACTAACCAGAACTACTGACCACTACTTACCACAACTAATGAAGAAAACTACTGTCCACATCTACTGACCACAACTACTAACCAAATCTACTGCCCACTACATTTACATTCTAGTCATTTAGCAGACACTCTTATCCAGAGCGACTTACAGTTAGTGAGTGCATACATTTTCATACTGGCCCCCGGTGCGAAACGAACCAACAACCCTGGCGTTGCAAGCGCCATGCTCTACCAACTGAGCTACAGGGGACTACTGACCACAACTACTGACCACAACTACTGACCACAACTACTGTCCACAACTACTGTCCACAACCACACAACTACATACCACAACCACTGACCACAGATGTTGGCCACAATCACACAGCTAGTCACCACAACTACTGACCACATCTACTGACCAAAACTACTGACCACAACCACACAACTACTGATCAGAACTAATGACCAATTCTGACCACAACTAATGACTACATCTACTGACCACGACTATTGACCACAACTTCTGACCATGAAACTACTGACCACCACCACCACCACATGAATACTGACCACAACAACTGAACAATACTCACCACAAATTCTGTCCACAATTACTGACCAAAACTACTGACCACAAACACATAACTGCTGACCACACAACTACTGACCACAGCACTACTAAAAACAACTACTGACCACACCGACTGACCACTACTGACCACAGCTACTGACCACAACTTCTGACCACAACTACTGACCACAACTATTGGCAACAATCACACAACTACTCACTACAACTACTGACCAGAACTAATGACCACTTCTAACCACTTCTGACCACAAATAATGACTACAACTACTGACCACAACTACTGACCGCAACTAACTGACCAAAACAATTGACCACAACCACATAAATACTGACCATAAAACTACTGACCACCACCACACAAATACTGACCTCAGCTACTGATCACAAACACATAACTACTGACTACACAACTACTGACCACAACGACGGACCATTACTGACCAAACCTTATGGGCACAACTTCTGACCAGAACCACTGACCACAGCAACTGACCACACAACTACTGACCACATGCATACTGACCACAACTACTGACAACTATTGACAAAAACGACTGACAAAAACTACTGACCACAACTACTGACCCCGACAAATGACAACATCTGACCAAAACTACTGACCACTACTGAACACAAATCCTGACCACAACTACTGACCACAACCATAAAACTACTGACCACAACTACTGTCAACAACCACACAACTACTGACCACAACCACTGACCAAACTATTTTCCACAATCACCCAAGTACTATTCACAACTAATGGCCACAAATGTTGACTACATAACTACTGACCATAAATTTACTGATCACCACCACACAAATATAGCACACAACTACTGACCACTACTGACCACAACTACTGACCATAACTACTGACTATAACCACATATCTACTGACCACAGAACTACTGACCACACCACCAAAAACCACAACTACTGACCACAACTACTGACCACTACTGACCACAACTACTGACCACTAATCACCACAACTATTAACTACAAATACCGAACACTACCGACCACAACTATTGACCACTACCATAGAACTAATGACAACACCACTACTAACCACAACTACTGACCACAACTACTGACCACTAATGACCACAACTACTGACCACTAATCACCACAACTATTAACCACAAATACCGAACACTACCGACCACAACTATTGACCACTTCCATAGAACTAATGACAACACCACTACTAACCACAACTACTGACCACAACTATTGACAATTGCTGACCACAACTAATGACCACAACTGCTGGCCAAAACCACACAACTACTGACTACAACTTCTGACCACAACTACCGACCACAACTATTGACCATTACTGACTAAAACTACTAACCACAACTAATGACAACAACTGATCACAACTACTGACCACAACCACATAACTACTGACCACAGAACTACTGAAAACACCACTACTAACCATAACTACTGACCACAACTATTGACCATTACTGACTAAAACTACTAACCACAACTACTTACCACAACTTATGACCACAACCACACAACCACTGACCACACAACTACTGACCAAATAACTACTTACCACAACTGTTGAACACAACCACTCATCCATCACCTGACCACAATTACTGACCACAACTACTAACCACAACTACTGTCAACAACCACGAAACTACTGACCACAACTGCTGTACACAACCACACAACTACTGACCACGACTGAACACAGCTACTGCCACAAACACATAACTACTTACCACACAACTACTGACCACAGCACTACTACTGACCACAACAACTGACAGTTTCTGACCAAACCACTGACTACAGCAACTGACCACACAACTACTGACCGCATGACCACTGACCACAACTACTGACCCCAACAAATGACAACATCTGACCAAAACTGCTGGCCACTACTGAACACAAATACTGACCACAAAACTACTGACCACAACTACTGACCACAACTACTGTCAACAACCATGAAACTACTGACCACAACCGGTGACCAAAACTATTGTCCACTATCACAAAAGTACTGTTCACAAATACTGACCACAACTAATGACCAAAAACACATAACTACGGACCATACATTTACTGATCACCACCACACAAATACAGTACACAAATACTGATCACTACTGACCACAACTACTGACCACTACTCAGCACAACTTCTGACCACAACTACTGACTATAACCACAGAACTACTGGACACAGAACTACTGACCGCACGACTACTAACCACAACTACTGACCACAACTACTGACCACTACTCACCACAACTGTTAACCACAACTACCGACCACTACTGACGACAACAACTGACCACTACCATAGAACTACTGACAACACCACTACTAACCACAACTGCTGACCACAACTATTGACAATTATTGACCACAATTAATGGCCACAACTGGTGACCAAAACCACACAACTACTGACCACAACAACACAACCATTGAACACACAACTACTTACCACAACTACTGACAACTACTAACCAAAACTACTGACAACAATTACTGACCCCAACTACTGACCCCAACTAATGACAACAACGGACTACAACGACTGACCAGAAACACACAACTACTGACTACAACTACTGACCACAACTACTGACCAGACCAATACTAACCACAGCTACTGACCTCCACTGATCACAACTACTGACCACTACTCACCACAACTTTTGACAACAACTACTGAACACTACTGGCCACAGCTACTGAACACAACCTGACAACTACTGACCACTACTACTGACCAAAACCACACAACTACTAACAATAAACAACTACCCACAACCACACAACTCCTAACCACACAACTACTGACAACTACTGAACAAAACGACTGACCAAAACTACTGACCCCAACTAATGACAACAACTGACCACAACTATTGACCACAACCACATAACTACTGAAAATACCACTACTAACCACAACCACAACTATTGACCATTACTGACTAAAATAACTGACCACAACTACTTACCACAATGTATGACCACAACCACATAACCACTGACCACACAACTACTGACCTCATAACTACTTACCACAACTACTGATAACTACTGACACCAACTACTGACAACAACAACTGTCCACAACCACAATACTAATGACCACAACAACTTTACACAAAATCACACAACTACTGACAACAACTACTTACCAAACCTCCTGACCAGAACTACTGACCACCACTGACCACAACTAATGAACAATACTACTGACCACAAACACACAACTACTGACCAGAACTATTGACCACTTCTGACCATAAATAATGACTACAACTACTGACAACACCAATATTAAGCATAACTACTCACCCCAACTTCTTACCACAACTCTTGAACATTGCTGACCACAACCACTGACCACAACTCCTGAACATTGCTGACTACAACCCCTGACCACAACCACAGAACTACTGACTACAAAAACTAATGATCACAACACTACTAACCACAACTTCTGAACACAATTATTGACCATTACTGACCAAAACTAATGACCACAACTACTGACCAAAACCACACAACTACTGACCACAACTACTGACCACACAACTACTGACCACAACTGCTGATCAAAACTACTGACAACAACTTACCACAACTACTGACCACTACTGACTACAACTTCTGACCATAACTACCAACCACTACTGACTACAACCACACAACTACTGATAATAACCACTGACCACAACTATTGGCCTAAATCACAGAACTACTGTTCACAACTACTGACCTCAACTACTGACCACAACTGTTGAACACAACAACACATATCCTGACCATAATTACTGACCACAAGTACTGACCACAACCACTGTCCACAACCAAACAACTACAGACGACAAACACTGACCACAACTATTGACCAAAATCACACAACTACTGACAACAACTGATTACCAAAACTCCTGACCAGAACTACTGACCAATACTGACCACAACTAATGAACAAAACTACTGACCACAACCACACAACTACTGACCAGAACCAATGACCACTACCGACAACAAATAATGACTAAAACTGCTGACCACACAACTACTCACCACAACTACTGACCCCAACTAATGACAACAACTGACCACAGCAACTGACCCCAACCACACAACTACTGAACACACAACTACCGGAAATACCACGGTTAACCACAACTACTGACCACAACTATTTGACAACTACTGACCAAAACTAATGACCACAACTACTGACCAAAACCACACAACTACTGACCACAAATACTGACCACAACCACACCACTACTAACCACAGCTACTGACCACAACTACTGTAAACAACCACACAACTACAGACCACAACCACTGACCATAACTATTGACAAAAATCACACAACTACTGACAAAAACTACATACCAAAACTCATGACCACAACCACACAAATACTGACCAGAACTAATGACCACTACTGGCCACAAATAATGATTACAACTACTATTGACCGCACCAACACTAACCACATCTACTGACCACAACTACTGACCACAACCACAGAACTACTGACCACAAAACTACTGACAGCACCACTACTAACCACAACTACTGACCACAACTATTGTCAATTACTGATACAAATTGAGCTTCTATTGGTAAGGTCTCGCTCCATTTCGTTGCATTTGTTTCCTAGTGAAAACACCCCAGTGAAAAATGGGTCTATCACATGCTAGCTAGGGGGCTATGGTACCTAGATAGCTACAGTATCAGTATCTTTCAACTGGATGCTTCTCGTATCTTTGGTTAGTTGCCTGGCGTAGCTAGTCAGCTATCACATACTTACTTTACACATTCACTGTCAATGTAAAAGATGGAACACAACTTCACACGGCCACACAACTAAGAAGCGCACAAATTAATTCCAAACCGACTTTAGGACTAACTTTACCTAGCATGCTACCCACAAACAGACACACAGTTGATTAGAACATTAGTTGACTGTCCTGATTCGGTTAGTATAGCTAGTTCGTTAACCAGCAGCTACCAGCAGCCAGCCAACATTAGCTGACGAGATAGCTAGCTAATATGACATATTCCGCACTGTCCTCCGCCATTGGTTGATCGGTAAGACAAGTGTTACTAGCTAATGTTAGCGTTAGTGTTAACTTAGTAGATAGTTAGCTATAATAGATAACATTAGCTAGCTATATTCTCATCCTCTCTGGCAAAATATACATTAGCTAGCTAGCTAACGTTTGAGTGTAATGCACATGATGTAACTAATGGTAAATACATTAGCTAGCTAGCCTGACCTTTGGGTTTAGTTAGCTAATGGACTTTGAGTAACATTAGTCAGCTTGTTTGTTCATGTTGTCTGTAACTAGCTAGCTAAATTGATTTGACTTGTAGATTGAGCAACAGATGTGGCTGTCGTTGTTTTTACTTTTCCCTTTTATATTGGTGTGGTTATCTTGAGCAGTGTCATCATCATAGTCTGTGTGTAACATATACACTAGGAGTCAGGAAGTAGGTGCAGAGTGTGAGTTTAATAATGAGAAAAAGCAGATAAACAAAACAGGAGAAGCGTACTGAATGTAAACAAAGCCAATACTGCCTGACGACTGAGGCTACTGAGGAATAAATTAAGGAGAAGTAATCAAGTTAAGGATGAAGTCCAGGTGTGCATAACGATGGGGAGCAGGTGTGCGTAATGATGGTTGCCAGGTGTGCATAATGTGGGTTGCCAGGGCCGGTGGTTAGTAGACCGGCGACATTGAGCACCGGAGAGAGGGAACGGGAGTAGGCGTGACAGTACCCCCCCCCCAAAGCGCAGCTCCAGCCGCAGAATGACGTTGGCCAGGAGGACGGCCCCATGGGTGAGGAACGGGCCGGTCCGGGCGGCGGAGATGGAAATTCCGGACAATGTTGGGTCCAGGATGTCGGCCGCAGGAACCCAACAGCGCTCCTCTGGGCCATACCCCTTCCAGTCCACTAGGTGCTGAAGACAACCCCCACGACATTGGGAGTCCAGTAGGGACCTGACGGCAAAGGCAGGGGACCCATCGATGTCCAGGGGATGGGGAGGGGTGTCGCGGGGGATGGCATCATCAAGGGGACCAGGAACCACCGGCCTGAGGAGGGAAACATGAAAAGAGGGTGAGATCCGGTAGTTTGTGGGGAGTTGAAAGCCGGTAAGTTACTTCATTAACCCTCCGGAGGACCTTGAAGGGCCCCACAAACTGGGGGCTCAGATTCCGGCGGGGCAGGCGGTTCCTGGTGGAGACCCAGATGCGATCACAGGACACAGGACACAGGAACACAGGAGCCTCACTGCGGTGTTGGTCCGCCTGATCCTTCGGATGGCGGACAGCGCGCTGGAGCCTCACGTGGGCGGCGTTCCACAGCTTCTCCTCGCATCGGAACCACTCGTCCACTGCAGGGGCCTCGGTCTGGCTCTGAGACTACGGAGCCAGGGCCGGCTGTTATCCCAGGACGCACTGGAAGGGAGTCAGCCTGGTGGAGGAGTGACAAAGTGAGTTCTAGGTATATTCCACCCAGGGAAGGAACCGGGCCCACCCCCCCTGCCGGTCCTGGCAGTGACTCCTTAGGAACCTCCCCAGCTCCTGGTTGGTCCTCTCCACCTGCCCGTTGGACTGAAGCCGGTACCCGGATGTGAGGCTGACCTTGGCCCCCAGCTTCTCCATAAAGGCTTTCCAGACCCGCAACGTGAATTGGGGACCACGGTCGGAATCTATGTCCTCTGGAAGGCCATAGTGCCGGAAGAGCTGCTGGAATAGTGCTTCAGCAACCTGGAGAGCGGTAGGTAGACCAGAAAGGGATAAAACAGCAAGATTTAGAGAATCTGTCAACAACGATCATAGTGGTAAAACCATCAGAAAGGGGGAGATCAGTTACAAAGTCAATGGACAGATGTGAACAAGGCCGCTGAGGCACGGGAAGGGGAAGTAGTTTCCCTGCTGGAGCGTGCCGGGGAGATTTGGATTGGATACATACGCTGCAAGAGTTGAGATAGTGGGCGACGTCCTGCGCTAAGGTGGGCCACCAGTATTTATTGGAGAGGGATTGGATGGTGCGTGTGTTACCTGGGTGTCCAGTGGCGAGGGATGTGTGTGCCCAGGTCAACAGCCGATCTCTCACCCTGTGGGGACGTAAATGCGCTCTGGAGGGCAGATAGCAGGAGCGTGTTCCTTCTCCAGAGCATGGCGGATGTCCACATCTATGTCCCAACACACTGGGCCAACGATTCGGGAGGACAGATTGATAGGCTGGAGGGCACTCACAGGACCCTCCACCAACATGGAACCACAGGGTGCGGGAAAGCAGGTCCTCCGGCATCCTGGTCCCTAGGCGGTGATTCTCATCCTTGACCAGGAGATGGTGGCGTTATGAAGTTGGAGCCACGGGAGGCCGAGGATGATTTTGTTTACGGGTGCGGTGGTGATGAGGAAGGGAAGGTTTTCCTGGTGCATGGTTCCCACGGTGAGGGTGAGTGGTGATGTGATGTGCGTAATTGTGCCGGATCCCAATGGTAGCGTATCCAGGGCTTGGACAGGAAAAGGAGAAGAGAGCGAGTATGAAGTTAAGTTCAGGGAGGAGGCGAGGGCCTGGTCGATGAAGTTCTCAGTGGCACCGGAGTCCACTAGAGCTGTAGACACAACACTTGAGGGACAGCCTGCGAAATAGGAACCAGAAAGGGTTTGGCAGAAAACAATGATAATGGAATACGCACGCCTACCCTGGGAGACGGAAGGTCACGGCGCCGCCCCTCTGCTCTAGGGATCTGATGCACCGGACACCGCTGAAGCCCCTCCTGGCCACAATAGGGACAGAGCCCCATCTGTCTCCGGTAATGCCCCTCTGCCGTGGAGAGGTGTGTGGCCCCTACCTTCATGGGGTTCAGGCTGTGCCTCAGGACAGCCAAAGGAGGGAGGCGAGTGGCGAGGTGGACACCGGCGCTCCCGATAAAAGCGGTATGGAGAACCTCGCTGATGGTGTCGAGGAGGTGGAGAACGCGGAGGACCTCCTTCATGGTCGTACCCAGTAGAGCCAGCTGGTCGTGGTGTTGGTGGAGTAGATGACCCTGTTCCTCGACCGTCCGGAAGATGGGTGTTATATTCTGGTGTTATCTTCCAGAGGCAGTATTCTGTAACGTATACGCTAGGAGTCAGGAAGCAGGTGCAGAAGGTGAGTTTAATAATGAGAATAAGCAGATAAACAGAACAGGAGACGCGTAATGAATGTGAACAAAACCAATACTGCCTGAAGACTGAGGCTACTGAGGGCTAAATAAAGGGGAAGTAATCAAGGTAATGATGAAGTCCAGGTGTGCATAACAATGGGGAGCAGGTGTGCGTAATGATGGTTGCCAGGTGTGCGTAATGTGGGTTGCCAGGACCGATGGTTAGTAGACCGGAAATGTCAAGCGCCGGAGAGAGGGAACGGGAGTAGGCGTGACAGTGTAAACTTGACAACAGATCAGAATACAAGCAGAAAACACATAATTAATAGCATTGTTTTGATTGTGTGATAATATATATGTTTTATAATCTGTGGAAATTGACACATTTTTACACACATTTTCTCCATAGCAGTTATCCATTCCAGACTGTTTGTTGGAGTAGTCAACGGCTGGCAAGGACCTTCTCAAGGACATAAAGGACATAACGTAATGTTTACATATCTTGCACTACTCATCTCATATGTATATACTGCATTATTTTCTATAATATTCTACTGTATCTTAGTCCATGCCCCTCTGTCATTGCTTGTCCATATATGTATATATTCTTAAATCCCATTCCTTACTAGTTTTGTATGTTTTAGGTATATGTTGTGAAATTGTTAGAGCTAGAAGCACAAGCATTTCGCTACACACGCTATAACATCTGCTAAACACGTGTATGTGACAAATAAAATTTGATTTGATTTGATTTGATTCCTCTGCCTTTGCAATTCTGATCTAGGCCTATTTCCTCAGGGAGTCATCACAACATATCACCTCAGACTACACACTGTAGCAATGAACAGTAATTTACCCCAACAAGCAACACTCAAGATAACTTCCCTAATACTGTGCCTTCAGAAAGTATTCATACCTCTTGGCTTATTCCACATTTTGTTGTGTTACAGCCTGAATTCAAAATGAATAAACTAGATTATTTTCTCTCACCCATCTACACACAAAACCCCATAATGACAAAGTGGAAACATGTTTTTAGAAAATGTTGCTAATATATTGAAAATTGAATACATAAATATCTAATTTAAATAAGTATTTACACCACTGAGTCAATACATGTTAGAATCACCTTTGGCAGCGATTACAGCTGTGAGTCTTCTGGGTAAGTCTCTAGAGCGTTGCACACCTGGATTGTACAATATTTGCACATTATTCTTTTTAGAAATCTTCTGTATAGTTGGTTGTTGCTCATTGCTAGACAGCCATTTTCAAGTATTGCCATAGCTTTTCAAGCTGATTTAACTCAAAACTGTAACTACGCCACTAAGGAACATTCAATGTCGTCTTGGTAAGCAACTCCAGTGTATATTTGGCCTCATGTTTTAGGTTATTGTCCTGCTTTTTTATCCTAAAATACTCCCTAGTCATGCCCCAAACATAAAACTTATTCAGGACATAAAGTACATTTCTTTGCCACATTTTTTGCAGATTTACTTTAGTGCTTTATTGCAAACAGGTGCATGTTTTGGAATATTGTTACACAACTCTAAGCACACAGCCAAGACAACGCAGGAGAGGCTTCGGGACAAGTCTCTGAATGTCCTTGAGTGGCCCAGCCAGAGCCCGGACTTTAACCTGATCGAACATCTCTGGAGAGACCTGAAAATAGCTGTGCAGCGACGCTCCCCATTCAACCTGACAGAGCTTGAGAGGATCTGCAGAGAAGAATGGGAGAAACTCCCCAAATACAGGTGTGCCAAGCTTGTAGCGTCATACCCAAGAAGACTGAAGGCTGTAATCACTGCCAAAGGTGCTTCAACAAAGTACTGAGTAAAGGGGCTGAATACTTATGTAAACGTGATATTTCAATTACATTTTTAATACATTTGCAACAATTTCTAAAAAACAGTTTTTGCTTTGTCATTATGGGGTATTGTGTGTAGTTTGATGAGAAAAAAAACAGATTTAATCAATTTTAGAATAAGGCTGTAATGTAACAAAATGTGAAAAGAGTCAAGGGGTCTGAATACTTTCCGAATGCACTGTATAGAGCGTTTTGGGTTGTTATGGTATAGAAATGAATTGCCTCTGCTCGAAGACACTTTCAATATTGTCCATTATAACCTAATATTCCTTCCATTTTATTCTCAGTGAATTGTGGGACATATCAAAACTATTTATTTCATTTCAGCATAGCAAATTGACTCTTATTAACATGGCTGAATACAATCCTAACAATGTCTCAATCCCGGATACAAAGGGGGATAACAGGAAGAGGGCTCAGACTACATACCAATGTTTTGATGATTGTCTTCTGTCCACGCACTAACAACTCCAAACCTGGAATAGAGAGGAGCATTGAAGTGACGGTGCCAGAGACGGTATCTAACCCAAGAGGTGTGTATCCTTTGTGTTTAGCCTGAAGGTTTAAGTTCAGGACACAGAGATATACACATAAACACACTCACGGTGGGATGAAAACCTCAGTGCTTGACCACCACTTTTTTTTTTATGTGTGCACAGCACATTTTGAGTCCAACTGTCCTGAATGTACTCTGTTCTCAGGATGTTTGAAAAATCCCAAAGGAAATCTGTCTCAGCTTGTGGTTTACGTCGTACTACTCTGGCATGTGGTAGCAGGAGAACATTGTCTTTGTGTGAATGTGCCACTGTGCTCGCGCTAGCCATTGCCATGCAATGGTAATAATAACTTTGAGGGGGTAAATGTGTACACTACTGCTATTGAGACGAGATGACATTCAAAAACCACAGAAAAATCTCTGCATTAAGCGTGGCCCAATAAAATAAAGAGTCAATTAGTTATCAACTAACTACTTCCATAACTTTGGGTCGGTATTGGAGACTTGCCTGTCCATGTCACTCTGAATATCTTTCTATTTCAAACATTACTCAGCAAAAAACATGATTTTCAAAATGTCAGGACACTTATGAGCTGTGGAACACTGCAATATTCGACAATTTGTAAGACCGACCTACTGTAGCCTACTGTCTCCAAGTGACAATATTTTCATAACACTAATTCTCTTATACAAGGTTACAATTTACAGATTTACAGTGCTATCCAGTTGAACATACGCATCATTGTCCCTTGTTACAAGGCCTGTTCCCTAACCCCATATGTATAACATTTGGTTGCAGGTATTAGCCTGTGCTTTGTGGCAAGCCCTTAATTGACTAAAAAGTGACGCAAAAGCAGTTTTAAACAAATGCACCAGTGTCCCCTTTAGGCTATGTCCTAAAACTTTTTATCAAGTATTATCATTGCCTGTTAATTATAGAATTTCTCTGGAAGATAGAACATTTAAATAATGACAATCTCCATATATGGTTCCTAAAACTAGACCTGACCTTCAAGGGGAACAGGATAGTAGTCCTTGGACATTTTTGTTTCTTTGTACAGAACATCTCAATTTCGCTCCCTGGAAAATTTCAACTGCAGTAATTTTGCCTGGATATATTTGCTTATCCTGAGTGAACATATATTAGAGCTTCAGGTCCTTCTGGCAAGACTCCAACGGCTGACCTGGTCGCACCCAACTCCCTACCACACCACCTTATAGATAATGTAGCTTGTTTAAACTCCTCTAACTGTGCAGCCATGCTTTGAGCCTGACGCCGAAAGAAAGAGACTTCTATATCCGGGCCATGCTTTTCCACCTGAGCTGCAGGTGTTAGCTTTACATGCCTGTGGCTTTGAGTGGTCAGGCTCCATTCATTTTACATTTGGGATGGAAATGTTGACCTTTTCCCCGCTGGCTAATGCTTGCCAGGAAAGGTAGAGAGTTTGATCAGCTGTTTGATGACTGCAGCCTATTGATTTCTACATGAACCTTTGACTTTGTAAAATGGTGTTAAATGGTGTTAAATTAGGGTTAGTAGAATATACTCATAAATAACAAATAAGGTGTGTTATAGTATATGCGACTCATTTCAGGAAACTAGGCGTATGTCGCGGGTCACTACTTGACAGGAGAGCTTTTTGAACGTGAACTTTTTTTTAAATCAAAATGCGTTTTTTGGCAGAAATGCCTTCTGGAATGTGAACTTTCATGTGCCTTAATAACAAACTTGTATGCCATCTGAAAATACTAATAAAAGTGTTAAATTACGAACCTAGTTGGTTAAGCCACAAAAAAAGACAGCAACCTTCCCACTAGCCATGATTGGCTGAGATAATGACTGGGGTGGACATGCTGAGAGAGGAGTTCGGATTGGTCTGCCATGCTTCTGTCTATTTGAGCTGGTCAGTATGTGTAGGTAGACCTGTCTAACGCGGTAAAAATAAAAATATTGTGTAGTGGAGCTGCGTAAGTGTTGCTCTCCACTTTCTGGAGGATTGAGTTTTGAAATCAGTGGAATTAGAGTATGATAGCTAAGGAGATGGAGAAAACACCTGTCTCCGGATTACATCTTCAAACTAAGGGCAACCATGGCATCCGTGACAGGGAGACGCGTCTATCATGCATGATGTATACAGGTAAGATAATCTTGCTAGCTACATTTTCAGATATTACACATTTCTAATTTTGACAGAAAGTGGTTTCATTTCAAGTTAAAGTGTACTGTTAGCTAGCTAGCTAATGTTACCTGGCTGGCTCGCTAGCTAACGTTACGTGTATGGTCTTATTACTTGTGTCTCAGAGCCATTTGCTTGCTAACATTGAACCTGGTTGGTTAGCTAACTGCATATTCATGCAGGGTAGTAACGTCATGAGTTGGGATTATGGTTAATTGTTTAGCTAGCAAGCTAACGTTAGCTGGCTGGATCACTAGCTAACGTTACGTGTATGATTTGACACGTTGTTTACCTAGCTAGCTAGCTACATGTCTTAACAAAAGACTCCACTATGCAAGTAACCATTTCGGGTGAGTTCGTAAATTCCGTCTGAATATGCCAGAGCGCAGAATAACTGATGAATTTACGAACGCACAACACCTGTTGAATATGGCCGGTGTCAGTAAACGTCGGCCAAAAAACGTAATTCAATTGTTGCCAGCAGCACAGTAACAGTCACCAACGCTCTGGATAAAATTAAAACAGCCTAACCAGCTCTGCTAGGGTGAGTAAAATGGTCAGTGGGGTGCTGGTTAGGCTGTTTTCATGTTATCCAGAGGTAAACAATGAACCATAATCCCAATTTTGTGTCTGGAAGTAGCTAGCAAGCTAGCCAATGTTAGCCAGTTAGCTTGGGTGCTTGACTGTCATTGTGAGGTCAGGACACTCGGATAAACCCTACTCATAGGCCAAAGTGTCAAGTGTGCACTCTGAACGCTCCGAGAGCGAAACGAGATGGGTGGGGCTAAAGCTTAAGAGGATGTGAACGATGCTGAATGGGTGTAGACAAAGAAGAGCTCTTCAGTAGGTACCAAACATTCAAAGGCCATTTTCTCAAAAGTGAGATTACAAGTTTATCAACTTTCAAAGCAGAATTACTTTCTCATTGTTCCCTTAAATGCAGTGTATGATATACCATTTTGTAGCTCTGTGTCTCTGCTTTTATTCAATGTAAAAAACACTATTTCAAATGTTGCTACATAAGACTGAATCAAGGCGGTCGGTCACATATGAGGGTGCGTTGAAAGAGAAACGGCTATTTTGCATCTTTAAAAGGACAGTGGTTAGTAGACAGACAAAATAGGGATATCTTCCGGCCACAACAACAAAAAACACATTTTTAGGCTAAAACACACAGGAATGAAATACAGCGGTACTAGCAGCCCTAAACTGTCAGCCCTAAAACAGATATTTGCAAGTTGTTGATCTCTAGCTAGTTTTATCACTATGAGCATGGGCTATCCTACTGATCTTTTGTGAGATAGCTAAAATCTTTACGCTGCTTACTGACCTTGACATTTTGCAGGTAGACCCTGTAGCACTCCTCTGTTGGGTGTGACCTGGCCCCAAAGGTCATACTGGCCTTCATAGCCCTCTCACCCAGTCTGTCTGTCCACTGGTTCCCCCACATCACCACTCCCTTCTTACTGCACATGGCCCTCATATTACTTCACATGAGGACGTCAAGGTTTATTTTTGTGAGGATACATTTCCTAGCATTCTCTGCCAGAGACATTATTATGCTGGAAATATTCAGGTATTAACTGTTAGATTTAAGATAATAAAATAAAAGTGCTGGGCATTGGCATTGTCAAACAGTGGAGATTGTGTGCATAGCCCTACTAATGAAACGCATGAGGGAAACTCAATCACCAATAATTACTCCCACACACTCCTATTGCAGGTGATTTGCACCCCTTCATTTATCTTCTGCCCTTTGATTTCAATGCAACATTCATTTCATGGTAATTTTACCCACTGTGACACTTAGCAGATGCTTGATTTGAATGTTTTTTGTTGTTGTTGTTTTTTACTGCTGGGACCAGGTAAGTTGTTTGCTGTATAGTTGCCTACATAATTATGAAATGTAAATGATAAAATTAAGTTTAAAAAAACATTAAATCAATGCAAGTCATCCTATTTTGTTTCATGAATGCTTAATAGTTCAAGTGTAATCTTTGCAAGCACTAATAAATGTGCTATGTAAAAAGGGGAAACATCTCAAATTAAAACCCATTTTTACCACCTGCAAAATGCCTGACCTGTGGTGGCAGGTAGCCTAGAGGTTAGAAGTAGGCCAGCAGTCGGTCTCTGGTTCAAATTCAGAGTCCGATGGGGACATCTGGTGGGGAGTGAGCTGGCAACCGGAGGGTTGCTGGCATCAGTATCCTAGATGCCATCTCCTGCCGTTGTGCCCTTGAGCAATGCATGTAACCCCTTAATCTGCTCCAGGGGCGTTGCACTTTGTCTGACTCTGGGTTCAAACCAAGCAAAGACAAATTTCAGTCTTCTTCTTCTTCTTCTTCTTCTTCTTGTTCCATTTTGAATCGGACACCAGTTTATTTCTTGAGTGGACTGGAATTGACATAGAATTGGCCACAGCACTACTTGACACATGCAAAGCACACATATGCATTGATAGAACATTTATTGATAGTAAATCTTAAATGTGAATCAATGTATAGCTCTGCTGTCAAGATTACTGAAATATTTTTGCGAGTGGTCATTGACACTGTGTTAGGGAATGATTAATTCAGGTGCATAGTGCCATCTTCTGGATTGCAGAAGAATTTACTCCCCAATCTCAATAATAAAACATATGGACATTTGTTTTTATGTTTATTGTGTGATATTATGCTTGCTTTGTGTACAAATCAATATCTAGCAATCTAGTCTATCAAGTGTTAGAGTGTGTTCAGACGCTTAATTGGATAATGTTTTATTTTAGCCAACCATCCACTATCTGGTATGTACTTAGAAATTACATGGTCAAGTTGTGCCAATTCTTTGAAGGTCCATTTTGTAAGGAAATATAGAATTTTGCTTTTGAATAATATGTTCTGCACATACATACACATGCACACACAGACCTACAACTGGAATTATTGTCATGTTCAATCTTGGTTGAATTTATGTGTTTTTTATGACATGTCAGGACATTACTGACAGAAGGGGGGCATTGGGGGCACTGCTGTCCAGGACGTGGTTTGGTTTTAAGCTCTGATCAAAAGAGATGAGTCACTGATAGTGTGTTCTTTACCAGCCATTGTGTAACCTTCACGCAGACGTGCACAATTGGCAGCACAGTGGACAGAATCAACAATTTCCATTCAAAACTTGGACTTCCAGTAACTCACAGCATCTATGACTCTTCAAGGTCTGCATCCTGTTCCCTATATAGTGCACTACTTTTGACCATGGCCCATAGGACAAAAGTAGTGTCCTTTGACATAGGGAATAGGATGACATTTGGAACTCAGCCATAGTCAAACCTGAGTCAAACCTGACAGCATGAAATGGAGTCAAACCTGACAGCATGAAATGGAGTCAAACCTGACAGCATGAAATACAGTGGGGGAAAAAAGTATTTAGTCAGCCACCAATTGTGCAAGTTCTCCCACTTAAAAAGATGAGAGGCCTGTAATTTTCATCATAGGTACACGTTAACTATGACAGACAAATTGAGAGAAAAAATCCAGAAAATCACATTGTAGGATTTTTATTGAATTTATTTGCAAATTATGGTGGAAAATAAGTATTTGGTCACCTACAAACAAGCAAGATTTCTGGCTCTCACAGACCTGTAACTTCTTCTTTAAGAGGCTCCTCTGTCCTCCACTCATTACCTGTATTAATGGCACCTGTTTGAACTTGTTATCAGTATAAAAGACACCTGTCCACAACCTCAAACAGTCACACTCCAAACTCCACTATGGCCAAGACCAAAGAGCTGTCAAAGGAACAAAATTGTAGACCTGCACCAGGCTGGGAAGACTGAATCTGCAATAGGTAAGCAGCTTGGTTTGAAGAAATCAACTGTGGGAGCAATTATTAGGAAATGGAAGACATACAAGACCACTGATAATCTCCCTCGATCTGGGGCTCCACGCAAGATCTCACCCGTGGGGTCAAAATGATCACAAGAACGGTGAGCAAAAATCCCAGAACCACACGGGGGGACCTAGTGAATGACCTGCAGAGAGCTGGGACCAAAGTAACAAAGCCTACCATCAGTAACACACTACGCCGCCAGGGACTCAAATCCTGCAGTGCCAGACGTGTCCCCCTGCTTAAGCCAGTACATGTCCAGCCCCGTCTGAAGTTTGCTAGAGTGCATTTGGATGATCCAGAAGAGGATTGGGAGAATGTCATATGGTCAGATGAAACCAAAATAGAACTTTTTGGTAAAAACTCAACTCGTCGTGTTTGGAGGACAAAGAATGCTGAGTTGCATCCAAAGAACTTCATATCTACTGTGAAGCATGGGGGTGGAAACATCATGCTTTGGGGCTGTTTTTCTGCAAAGGGACCAGGACGACTGATCCGTGTAAAGGAAAGAATGAATGGGGCCATGTACCGTGAGATTTTGAGTGAAAACCTCATTCCATCAGCAAGGGCATTGAAGATGAAATGTGGCTGGGTCTTTCAGCATGACAATGATCCCAAACACACCGCCCGGGCAATGAAGGAGTGGCTTCATAAGAAGCATTTCAAGGTCCTGGAGTGGCCTAGCCAGTCTCCAGATCTCAACTCCATAGAAAATCTTTGGAGGGAGTTGAAAGTCTGTGTTGCCCAGCGACAGCCCCAAAACATCACTGCTCTAGAGGAGATCTGCATGGAGGAATGGGCCAAAATACCAGCAACAGTGTGTGAAAACCTTGTAAAGACTTACAGAAAACGTTTGACATGTGTCATTGCCACAAAGGGTATATAACAAAGTATTGAGAAACTTTTGTTATTGACCAAATACTTATTTTCTACCATAATTTGCAAATAAATTCATTAAAAATCCTACAATGTGATTTTCTGGATTTGTTTTTCTCATTTTGTCTGTCATAGTTGACGTGTACCTATGATGAAAATTACAGGCCTCTCTCATCTTTTTAAGTGGGAGAACTTGCACAATTGGTGGCTGACTAAATACTTTTTCCCCCCACTGTAGCCTACATACAGATCACATTGTTCACATTAACCGTAAAGAAAGGTTAGTGAATTCTGACAAGAAAAATAACATTGACTTTGAAGGGAGCTGCCGATTATTGAGATAGAGCATTTGATTTTGGAATCCATCATGTTACTCTCATATACTCATAGTTACTTTTCAGACATTGATTCTGCTGGCTAAGAAATTAGTTACTGTATGTTGTCTTGTTGTATCTAGCAGATTCTTCATGTCACGCTCGTCGGGAACAGAGGACCAAGGCGCAGCGTTGCAGGCAAACATACTCTTTAATTAGAGACACGATCAAAACAACAAACGATACGTGACAGTTCACAGTCTAACATAAACAGACTTGAAACAAGATCCCACAAACACAAATGGGAAACAGACAGTTTAAATATGGCTCCCAATCAGAGACAACCAACGACAGCTGACACTCGTTGCCTCTGATTGGGAGCCACTCAGGCCAACATAGAAATACACATACTAGATAAACAAATGAAATGCACACCCTGGCTCAACATACAAGTGTCCCCAGAGCCAGGGCGTGACACTTCAACAGGGCCTAAATTAGTGTACAGGCCTGTGGATTGCTGGGGTTTGGATAACTTTTTTAAAACTTGAATATAGGTACTTAATATAGGTAATTAATAAATCCTCTTGAGCTGACAGCACTTTTGCACTGTATCGCTATGGCTGTATTCATCAATCTAGCAAGAAGGCAATATTTATATTCACCTGGAATTGTTTATTTATGTCAACAACAACAACAACAACAAAAATGTTTCAACCCATATATATACTTTTATAGTTATATAGTTAACCATATACAAATATCATATCATAGTGAATTCATGACATGTGAATGAATAAGCCTTTTCTTACTTTATAATATGCCCATATCACTGGAGGCTCCTCAGAGGAGGAAGGGGAGGACCATCCTACCCAGTGGAGTTCATAAAATAAAATAAAAAGTGATCAACTATACTAGATACTGTATATTCACGTCACCAAATAACTGATTAAAACACTGTTTTGCAATGAAGGTCTACAGTAGCCCCAACAGCACTCTCTGGGCGAGCACCATGGTGTAGCCAGAGGATAGTTATTTTCCGTCCTCCTCTGCGTTCATTGATTTCAATATAAAACCTAGGAGGCTCATGGTTCTCACCCCCTTCCATAGACTTACACAGTAATTATGATGACTTCCGGAGGAAGTCCTCCAACCTATCAGAGCTCTTGCAGCATGAACTGACATGTTGTGCACCCAATCAAAGGATCAGAGAATTAATCTAGTACTGAAAGCATGAACTACAGATAGCTAGCACTTCAGTGCATAAAATGTGGTGAGTAGTTGACTCAAAGAGAGAGAAAGACAATAGTTGAACAGTTTTGAACAAATGTATTTCTTCAAAAATTAAGGAGAAGCAGCAGAGAGCGAGAGAGAGAGATATTTTGTTGTATATTTTTCACTTTCACTTACCTAGCTATCTAATGCAGCTAGCTAATTTAGCCTACTCAAACACCTGGCTCAAACAGAGAGGAATGCTATTTATGTTATCTTGATGGCTAAGGCTATCCAACACTGGAACTCTTCCAATTCAAGGTAAGCTTGCGGTTTTTATTAATTTATTGCCACCTGGGGCCCGCCTGTGTAACTGTTAACTGCTTGCTGTACACTGTACTGCGGGATCGTTTACTAACGTATTAGTTCTAGTAGCTATGTTGACTATGATGTTAGCTAATATGGTGACAGCGATGTAGGCTGTGTGTAGCGGTTAGCGGTTATGGTATGAACATTTTGGCTTGGAAAGGTTTTCTCGCCTGGTAACAGACAGCTGTTGTGTTGTGCACTGAAGTCCACAAGCAAAGGGAAAAGGTGAGAGGAGGACAGCGTGTAGATGCGAGAAGGAATTAGACAACAAGCAAAGTGATGATGCTGTTTGTATGTGGCTGCTATGAAAGTGAACTGTGTGTGCAGGTGACTATTGATTACACCCTCGATCAGCTAGATGCAGGCAAGAGTGTGCAAGGTGGTAATTTTGTCAAGGCGGAATGTGTCACTGTCTGTCACCTTGATTACTCCAATTTGGACCTCAACCTGTGCACCTACGTTATAAACTTTCATTCGTAGGCTAGGTTGTAGCAACCTCATGATGGGTATAGGGAAAATTTGAGCAGGGCTAAAGCTATTGATGTTATATTGAGCTGGGTGAATGGAATATGAATGACTGTCATCCAATATGCTGTAAAATAATTAAGGCCATGCTCATAAAAAAAATATTATCCTCCCTAATCTTAAACAGCACCGACCGCCACTGGTCCATAAATAGTCATTTTTAGGAACATCTACCAAAAATATTTCACCTTCTTTGTTTCTTTACGAAAAATATAATGACATTAGTGATAGTCAAAATGTGTTACATTTGTGAACGTCTAAATCAACATTTTGACCATTTAGTGTGCATCCACAAGAGTGTGTGATTGCGGCCCGCAATTCGGGGCATTCCTGCATGTGGGCATTCCTGCATCTGCCGGAACGTCCCCCTCAAGCATCCCATTGGTTCCTGCATGTGAGCATCTTCATGCTTGTGTGAGTATAACTCATAGGGAAAAGTAATAGAGTGCCCTCCGTAATTATTTGGACAGCGAAATGTTTTGTTGTGTTGGCTCTGTACTCCAGCACTTTGGATTTGAAATGATACAATGACTATGAGGTCATTGTGCAGCCTGTCCGCTTTAATTTGAGAGTATTTTAATCCATATCAGGTGAACCGTTTAGAAATTACAGCGCTTTTTGTACATAGTCCCCCCATTTTAAGGGACTGAAAGTATTGGGACAACTTCACTTATATGTATATTAAAGTAAGCAAAAGGTTAGTATTTGGTGCCATATTCCTAGTACGCAATGCTTACATCAAGGTTGTGACTCTACAAACTTGTTGGAAGCAAATTTGGACTCATCAGACCGAAGGACAGATTTCCACCTGTCTAATGTCCATTGCTAGTGTTTCTTGGCCCAACCAGGTCTCTTCTTCTTATTGGTGTGCTTTAGTAGTGGTTTCTTTGCAGCAATTCGACCATGAAGGCCTGATTCACGCAGTCTCCTCTGAACAGTTGATGTTGAGATGTGTCTGTTACTTGAACTCTGTGAAGCATTTATTTGGGCTGTAATTTCTGAGGCTGGTAACACTAAGGAACTTATCCCCTGCAGCAGAGGTAACTCTGGGTCTTCTATTCCTGGGGCGGTCCTCATGAGAGCCAGTTTCATCATAGCGCTTGATGGTTTTTGCTACTGCACCTGAAGAAACTTTCAAAGTTCTTGAAATGTTCCATATTGACTGACCTTCATGTCTTAAAGTAATGATGGACTGTTGTTTCTCTTTGCTTATTTTAGCTGTTCTTGCCATAATATAGACTTGGTCTTTTACCAAATAGGGCTATCTTCTGTATACCACCCCTACCTTGTCACAACACAACTGATTGGCTCAAATCCATTAAGAAGGAAAGAAATTCCACAAATTAACTTTTAACACCCTTTGAATGGCACATATACACAATCCATGGCTCAATTGTATCAAGGCTTAAAAAACGTTCTTTAACCTGTCTCCTCCCCTTCATCTACACTGACTGAAGTGGATTTAACAAGTTACATCAATAAGGGAACATTACTTTCACCTGGATTAATCTGGTCATTCTATGTCATGGAAAGAGCAGGTATTCATAATGTGTTGTACACTCAGTGTATAAGTACATACACTGGGTTCCGAAATTATTGACAACCTTGACTGTACAAGATAAATAATTTAAATACTGAACTAAATTGTATGCTCCAAAAAATTGGAATTAAAAAAAAATATATTAATACAATTTCTCAGAGAAAAGTAATACTTTTTTCTCTCAAAAAGGTAGTTGTCAAAATGATTGACCCCCCCTAAAGATTCTTATAAATAAAGTAGTCAAATGTTTAGTTTTTTATTTGGTCCCATATTTCTAGCACACATTGAATAGATATAACCATTTGAAATGTTTATAAAAGCTTGAATTGGAAGTATTTGGATTCGCCACTGCACTGTAAGACTTTTCTGTAATTTCAACAGTAAAACACTGTAGGATGCACAGTATAATACCATAAATGTGTTTTACAGCACTCATGCTGTAGAATGCACTGCATTATGGGTAAAATGCTGAAAATACTGTTATTAACTGTATTTCGGAAGCTTCCTGTAAAAATTACTCTAACATACTGTATTTCTTTACAGTAATAGCTTATGCCTACTGTAGACTCAAATTATCCGTTGCAGGCGCCAACCTCATGCTGTAAGATGCTCAGACTATTTTAGTAAATATCTTCTTGAAGCAGCTGTGAAGTGGAATGAATATTTTCAGCAGCTGCTGGGTAGGTACCTTGCCTTGTTTATAAGGATATTTATTGCTGGCCAACGTTGAATTACTGCATGTTTCCTTAGCTAACCTAGCTAGATAGCTGGCTAACGTTAGCTAGCTCAAATTGACAAAAGCCTAGAAAAACATCACTGAGAGAATATTGTGATTATAGGCTGTATCGCAGCCTCTGAGTGCCATAGAGAATACACTGAGTGCAGATTCGTGACCGTTATGTTTCCACCATTACTTCAGAAAAAATGGCTTGTTTCTAGCAGTTCAAAAGATGACCCATATTTGTTCGGATTGACGTGCCGCATTTTACATATAAACCGCGTTGTGGGCCGTGCTCGTGAGCCGCTAAAGCTGATGCGAATGACCAGTGCACCATATTGTATCGAGTTGCTTGCCGACCTAAGGTGCAGTGTCACTGGTCACCTGTAGCCTAACATAGTGTCAGCGCTCACTGAGTTTGAATGAAGACCTCTAGTGAGGTAAGTACACATACACACAACCCCAGCTTGGTATGTCCCTTGTCCCCTGTCTTTTTACCCACAGAGTAACAGCCCTGGTGCTCTCTATCTCTCATTATATTCTTTCTTTTTCTATGCTTGTCCTAGGGGTGAGAAGAGCTGACAAATCAAAATTGAGGAGGTTTGTTACGGAGCCCCATGAGGAACACCTGATGTGGCGCTGACTTCTCTCTCTTGGATGCTCTCCGGCCCAAACTGTCATGTTGTGTGTTTCACCTCCTCTGGACCCCCTTACCCCAAACAGAGTTGCCCCTGATCATAGATCGGGCTGCATCACAGCCTGGTATGGCAACTCCACCGCCGCGGACCCCAAGGCGCTTCAGAGGGTGATACACGCAGCCGAACGCACCATTGGGTGCACACTGCCTGCCCTCCAGGACACCTACAACACCAGGTGTCGCAGGAAGGCCAAGAAGAAAATCAGGGACCTCAGCCATCCGAGCCATGGCCTGTTCTCCCCGTTTCCATTACTCAGATACGGGTGTCATTATGGTGAAAACTGGAAGACTGGCCAATAATTTCTACCCCCAGACCATCAGGCTGCTGAATAGCCACCACTACCTGCTACAGTAGATATTATGTATATAGTACTATTTCTATTTTTCTTATTACCATTTTCATTGTTTTATTTCCCTTAGTCCTGCATCGGAAGATCTAGGATTGTACCCAATCCCAAGTTTAACTCCATCTCCCTCTCTCTCTTTGTCTCTCTCTCCCCCACACACACAGGCACACAATATTATGTTTTTCACATTAGTGTTGTAATGATTATCTTATTTGGTTACATATGTGTTAACTTCTTGTTACTTCTATTGTCAATTCTGTTGTTAATTCGTTTTTAATGTTGTTACCAATTAGAGTAAATGTATTTTATGTACAAATTTATTGTTTTTCTTACATTTAGATTTCAGGTAGAATTTCACTGTAAATTTACACCATTATCCTGGCACCAGAGTTGCCAGCTTAATACAGTAATGTTGCTTTACAGTACTATTTTCCTTACTGTAAAACATTACAGCATCCCTGTAAATGTTCAGCAAGGATGCTGTAATATGTCTTTATAGTAAGGAAAATAGTGCTGTAAAACATATTACAACATCTCTGCTGTAAAGCAGAATTACAGTGTTAAGCTGGCCACGTGGTGCCAGTATAATGCTGTAAGTTTACAGGGAAAAGTTTTACAGTGTGCTCTTGAACTGTTAATGCTACCAACACCAAAACACCTTCAAAGCGTGAAGACTGGCACTGGTACTGTTTGTTGAGGAAAAACTTTTGGATAGTACTTTTCACACAACAACCATATTTACATATTCAGAACAAAAATATAAACGCAACATACAACAATTTCATAATAATATATAATAATAATATGCCATTTAGCAGACGCTTTTATCCAAAGCAACTTACAGTCATGTGCGCATACATTTTTACGTATGGGTCGTCCCGGGGATCGAACCCACTACGCTGGCATTACAAGCGCCATGCTCTACCAATTGAGCTACAGAGGACTACTCATAGATTTTACTGAGTTACAGTTCATTTGAGGAAATCAGTCAATTGAAATATATTCATTAAGCCCTAATCTATGGATTTCACATGACTTGGAATACAGATATGTATCTGTTGGTCACAGATACTGTAGCGGGTGATTGTGGGCGGAGTCAGGCGCAGGAGGCGAAATCACAGAATAAATGGTTTATTCAGGAACACAGCGGTACGCAGCAATGCGTAAAACACTCCAGTGTGGTGAATACGGCGCACTGGGGAAAACAAGGCACACGGGTGAATATCCCGGTGATACAAAATACAAAATAGCTCCACCGAGCTATGGTAACCTCCACAATAAACAATCACACACAAAGACAAGGGATTCAGAGGGAATACTTATACAGGTACTGGTGAGGGGATATGAACCAGGTGTGTATAATAAACAAGACAAAACAAAGGGAATGATGAGATGAGGAGCGGCAGTGGCTAGAAGGCCGGTGACGACGAACGCTGAAGACTGCCGGAACAAGGAGAGGAGGCAGCTTCGGAGGAAGTCGTGACAGATACCTTTAAAAAAATGGGCCTCACAATGGGCCTCAGGATCTCGTCACTGTGTTTTTGTGCATTCAAATTGCCATCAATAAAGTGCAATTGTGTTCGTTGTCCATAGCTTATTCCTGCCCATACCATATCCCCACTGCCACCATGGGGCACTCTGTTCACAACGTTGACGTCAGCAAACTGCTCGCCCATACGACGCCTTACATGTGGTCTGCGATTGTGAGGCCGGTTGGACGTACTGCCAAATTCTCTAAAACGACATCTACGGCTTATGGTAGAGAAATAAACATTCAATTCTCTGGCAACAACTTGATATGCCATATGGATGGATTATCTTGGAAAAGGAGAAATGCTTACTAAAAGAAATGTAAACAAATGTGTGCACACAATTTGAGAGAAATAAGCTTTTTGTACATATGGCAACATTTCTGGGATATTTTATTTCAGCTCATGAAACACTTTACATGTATCATTTATATTTTTGTTCAGTGTAAATCTCAATGTATTTCTGATGCGAAACACTTGAATGGGAATAATTCTGGTTACTACTAGTCTTTAACCTTTTCAGCTAGAAACTAAATTCAAACTATAAAAGGAGCAGACTGGTCTGGAATGGTGTGCTTGTATATTGACCACAACCACACAACTACTGACCACAACCACAGAACTACAGACCAAAACTACTGACCAAACAACTACTGAACAACACAATGACTGAACACAACCAAACAACTACTGACCACAACTACTGACCAAAACCACACAATTACTGACCATAACTAATGACCACGTACATATTGTAGGGCCCAAAGAACCTGCAACACAACCACAAAGCCACTGACCACAACTACTGACCACAACCACCCAACTACTGACCACAACTACTGACCGAACAACATACTGAACCACACAACTACTGACCACAACCACACAACAACTGACCACAACTACTAACCACAACTACTGACCACTACCATACTGTAGGTCCAAAAGAACCTGCAACACAACCATACAACCACAACTACTGACCACACAACCACTGACCACAACCACACAACTACTGACCCCAACTACTGACCCCAACTACTGACCACTATCATACTGTAGGGCCCAAAGAACCTGCAACAGAACCACACAACTACTAACCACAACTACTGACCACACAACTACTGACCACACAACTACTAACCACAACCACACAACTTGGGACCCCAGCTACTGATCACAACTACTGAACACAACCATCCTGTAGGGCCCAAAGAACCTGCAACATAACCACACAATTACTGACCACAACGACTGACCACATACACAAAACTACTGACCACAACTACTAACCACAACCACACAACTACTAACCACAACTACTGACCACAACCAACTACTGACCACAACCATACTGTAGGGCCCAAAGAACCTGCAACACAACCGCACAACTACTGATCACAACTACTGACCACAACTACTGACCACACAATTACCGACCACAACTACTGACCACTAACGTACTGTAGGGCCCAAAGAACCTGCAACACAACCACACAACTACTGACAACACAACTACTGACCACAACTACTGACCACAACCACACAACTACTGACTACAACTACTAACCACAACCACACAACTACTGACTATATCCATACTGTAATGCCCAAATAACCTGTAACACAACCAGCCAACTACTGAGCACAACTACAACCACCACCCCAACATTTTCTTGTGCAGACTGACACATTTTTTTTTTTTTTGAAATCAAATTTTTTTTAGGTGGTAGATCAGCTTTAATATTGCAGATAGAACCCACAATCTATCAATGTAATTGTCTGCATAATTTCCAATCCCCCATAAATTCTTCATTATTTTCCCCTAACCCTACCATCCCTCCCCTAATTGGAGTAAACTAATGGACAACAATACTTAGGCTTCTACTTCCAGCTTATACATACCATATACAATTTACCGACACAGTATATTTTACATTAGTTTTCTTTTTTGTTAGTTTTCAGTCCCATCCTTCAGCTACCCTCAACTCCTCCCTTCTATCTCTGAAAACCATCCAGTTTAGATTTCTAATTGCCATATATTTTTCAACTGTGCTGTAATGTTTCACAAAAGCTCTGAACCTTTCTATTCTCATAGTTCCTACAGATTGTAAATGAAAGATGAACATTTTTACTAAGGGTATTATTAAATTATTGATCGATTGACTATGGCTTTTCAAGTCACCCAGCAGTGCTATTTAAAGAGTTAGCTCCAGGTAAATGTTGCAATTCTTCAGCCATTCCTGAACCTGTGACCAAAAACAAGCTTCATATGGGCAGTACCAAAACAAGTGATCTAATAATTCTGTCTCTTCACAGCAAAATCTGCAGAGCTGGGATGGTTGTATTCCATAAGCACAAAAATCGTATTTCTCTAAATGTTGTGCACAAATATGTTTACATCCCTGTTAGTGAGCATTTCTCCTTTGCTAAAATAATCCATCCACTTGACAGGTGTGGCATATCAAGACACTGATTAAACAGCATGACCATTATGACCATTGCACCTTGTGCTGGGGACAATAAAAGGCCACTCTAAAATGTGCAGTTTTGTCACACAACACAATACCACAGATGTCTCAAGTTTTGAGGGAGCGTGCAATTGGCATGGTGACTGCAGGAATGTCCACCCTAGCTGTTGCCAGAGAATGGAATGTTTATTTCTCTACGTTTAGAGAATTTGGTAGTACGTCCAATCGGCCTTACAATCGCAGACCACATGTATGGCGCGTAAGGGCGAGCAGTTTGCTGACGTCAACATTGTGAACAGAGTGCCCCATGGTGACAGTGGGGATATGGTATGGCCAGGCCACGTGTAAAAGCGACAGCCCAGGACCCCCACAACCGGCTTCTTCACCTGTGGGATCATCTGAGATAAGCCACCCAGACAGCTGATGAAACTGAGGACTGTTTCTGTCTGTAATAAAGCCCTTTTGTGGGGAAAAACTCATTCTGATTGGCTGGGCATGGCTCCCCAGTGGGTGGCTGTGGCCCTGCCCACTCATGTCAAATCCTTAGTTTAGGGCCTAATTTATGTATTTCAATAGACTGATTTCCTTATATTAACTGTAACTCTTTGAAATTATTCGATGTTGCGTTTATATTTTTGTTCAGTGTGATACGCCAATAGTGGACAACCTTGTTTCACTCTGTATTACTTTGTTGGTTACAGACGACCATCACCATCAATCATAGTTAACACGTTTTTTTATGTTATTCATCCATTGCCACACATATACCACAGGTGTCGTAAAAGAGTGTCGTCAACAATCACTCAGAACCAGATCCATACATCTTCCTTTTTTTTTCTTTTTAAACATACACATTTCATCAACAAGCAATGTCAATTCACAAATACCAATTCATCCCTGTTTCAAAATAGTCAATAGTGAAAATATAAAAACAAACCCCAACAACTCAATGAGTCAGTCTTTGGTCCATTAAACATCACCACTGAATAGTCAGTCTTTCTGGAGGCCTGCTGGCCCTCTCAGACCTGTGCAAGGTCTGAAGCACTGTGTCCGAAGCTACTGTCACACTCCCAGTACCTGGTGTCACAGAAACATCCCCACTCTTTTTCCTGTGTCCAGTGGCAGTATGACTGTGTCCTGAGCGTCCTCAAACGTCTCCTATGTTCTCAAAAGGCTTTGTCTGTTGCGTTGATACACAGCCCCATCTTCTGTCCTGACTGTATATGACCGAGGCGCAACCTCCTCCAATATAGTAGCCTTTCTATCCCATGAATCCGGACCCCGAATTTGAACCAGATCCTGAGCTGCCAACACTAGCAGTTTTGTCATAGTAGAGTTTTTGTCTTGCCTTCAACTGCAGGGCCCTGTCCTTCACAGCTAATGGGCAGTTATTCAGGCAGAAAATAGGCAACATGGAACGCAACTTGCATCCCATTAAGATTTCTGGAGTTGACCGGCCACGTTCCAAGGGCGCTGCTCTGTAAGACAATAAAGCCAAGTATGGAGCAGTCAAATCAAATCAAATCAAATCAAATTTTATTGGTTACATGTGCCGAATACAACAGGTGCAGACATTACAGTGAAATGCTTACTTACAGCCCTTAACCAACAGTGCATTTATTTTTAACAAAAAAATAAAAAATAAAACAACAACAAAAAAAGTGTTGAGAAAAAAATAAGCAGAAGTAAAATAAAGTGACAGTAGGGAGGCTATATATACAGGGGGGTACCGTTGCAGAGTCAATGTGCGGGGGCACCTGCTAGTTGAGGTAGTTGAGGTAATATGTACATGTGGGTAGAGTTAAAGTGACTATGCATAAATAATTAACAGAGTAGCAGCAGCGTAAAAAGGATGGGGTGGGGGGGCAGTGCAAATAGTCCGGGTAGCCATGATTAGCTGTTCAGGAGTCTTATGGCTTGGGGGTAGAAGCTGTTGAGAAGTCTTTTGGACCTAGACTTGGCACTCCGGTACGGCTTGCCGTGCGGTAGCAGAGAGAACAGTCTATGACTAGGGTGGCTGGAGTCTTTGACAATTTTGAGGGCCTTCCTCTGACACCGCCTGGTATAGAGGTCCTGGATGGCAGGAAGCTTGGCCCCAGTGATGTAGTGGGCCGTACGCACTACCCTCTGTAGTGCCTTGCGGTCGGAGGCCAAGCAGTTGCCATACCAGGCGGTGATGCAACCAGTCAGGATGCTCTCGATGGTGCAGCTGTATAATTTTTTGAGGATCTGAGGACCCATGCCAAATCTTTTCAGTCTCCTGAGGGGGAATAGGCTTTGTCGTGCCCTCTTCACGACTGTCTTGGTGTGTTTGGACCATGATAGTTCGTTGGTGATGTGGACACCAAGGAACTTGAAGCTCTCAACCTGTTCCACTACAGCCCCGTCGATGAGAATGGGGGCGTGCCACTGTGTGCTGCCTTTTTTAAGAGTCTCTTCATGATTTTTCAGCCTTTCCGTTACTTTTAGGATATAGCGGACTAGAGGTTTTATGTCTGAACTCATAATGCTCTGCAAACATCTTAAACTCACTGCAAGCAAACTGAGGTGCATTATCAGAAACCACCACTAGGGGAATCCCATGCCTAGCAAAAAATTATTTCAAATGCAAAATGACAGTCTTTGCTGTTGTGCTGGACAAGAGTGCAAACTCAGGGTAATTTGACAAGTAGTCGAATAGTCAACAAATAGTCCTTACCATTGCACTGAAACAAGTCGACTCCAACCTTCTCCCAGGCTGTGGTGGGTACCTCTCCTATAACCATGGGCTCCTTGGGCTGTCTATAATGAAATTTGAGACGTGTCACAATTTCCCACCATTTGCTCAATGTCAGAATTAATTTTTGGCCAATAAAGGGACTCTCTGGCCCTTCTCTTACATTTCTCAGCTCCCAGATGTCCTTCATGCACTCTCTGTAGCATCTCCTGATGCATTGAAGTAGGTATCACCATTCTGTTGTTCTTCAACAGCACACCATTGACCACTGACAGCTCTGCGCTTAGTGGGAAGTACTGCTTACAAGAGCCTTTTTGCCAGCCATTTTCCAGATTCTGGATCACCTTGCAAAGAATGGGATCTGTTGTGGTCTCTTCAGCTATTCTCCTTAGTTGCTGCTTAGAAACAGGAAGTGACTCCATGACCATATCCACATGCAAGGCAACCTCCTCCTCCATTGACTCCTGACTGAGGCTGATTTGGGCCACCACTGGTGGAGCCCTTGAGAGGGTATCTGCTACCACTAAAGTTGACCCAGGCACACAGGTTAGAACAAAATCATGGCGTTGCAACCTCATCCTCATCCTTTGAAGACGAGGAGGCATGTCATTCAGTTTTTTTTTGAGAGATTGGAATAAGGGATTTATGGTCTGTTTCTAGAATCACCTTTGGTAACAGTGAAACTTCTCACAACCAACGACCAACCCTAGGTACTCATTTTCTATTTGAGCATAACGCTTCTGAGCATCAGTCAAAGAACCGGCCGCATTAGCCACGGGCTTCCACATACCTTGATGCTCCTGAAACAACACTGCTCCAATGCCATCTTTGGAGGCGTCAGGTTCCAAAAAAGTTAGCACTGGCTCTTCAGCTAAAATGTTCTTTACATCGTTCCACTCTCTTTCATGTTCTCTGTTCCATGATAACTCTGTCTTGTCCTGAAGGAGTGCCCTTAAGTTCACTGTTTTAGCTGACAGGTTTGGTACAAACTTCCCCAAATAATTGACCATACCCAAAACACGCTGAATGCCTTTCCTATCTGTGGGATTTGCCATCGATCAGGTCCTCTGTAGCTCAGCTGGTAGAGCATGGCGCTTGTAACGCCAAGGTAGTGGGTTCAATCCCCGGGACCACCCATACACAAAAATAATAATATTATGCACGCATGACTGTAAGTTGCTTTGGATAAAAGCGTCTGCTAAATGGCATATTATATTTATTATATATTTATATTATTGTCCCCAAGACGTGATTTCCTTCACACAGAACTGATTATTTAGCCTGATTTAGCTTCAAACCATGCTTGCTTCTGAACCCTCTGCAGAGTCTTTTCCAGCCGCTCATTGTGTTCCTGAATAGTGGACTGAATAATAGACGACAAAGTCATCCACATACACTCAAACTCCCTCTAACCCCTCAATGACACTTTCCATGGCCTTGTGAAAGAGCTCAGGGGCAGAATTTATGACAAAAGTTAACCTCTTAAAGGAATATCTTCCAAAGGAATATTGACTGTACACAGTTTAGTGCTGGTTGCATCCAACCTCACCTGCCAGAATCCATGTGACGCATCCAATTTGGAGAAATAGTGTGCGCCAGCCATTTCACACACTATCTCCTCTCTCTTAGGAATCTGAAAATGCTCCCTTTTGATACATTTATTAAGGTCCTTGGGGTCCATACAGACTCTCAGATGTCCATTCCTTTTCCGAACACACACCATGGAATTGACCCAGTCTGTTGGCTCCTCTGGTTTCACCATTCTTCCCAACTTCTTCTTTAGAGTCCCAACGACTCAGGTGCTGTATCCCCCAAAAGAGAATAATACCCCTCTGGAACAATCACAAACATAAGTGTGTGGCTTCTTGTTATCCTCTTTACAGTTAGCCGACACGAACCTTTAGTCTCAATTGCTTGGCCATTGTACGCTTTGAGAGCCACAGCCTTTTGTATGATGGCTGGTTTGTGCTTTAGCTCATGGAAATCCCTCATATTCATCAGGTTGGCTTTAGCCCCTGTATCCAGCTTTAAGGTCAAAATTGTACCATTGACCACGAGTGGTACAACCCAGTGGTCACTAGCTACAGTATGGACCTGTGATGGTTCTTGCCTGTCCTCCATGCAATCCACAGTGCCCACAAACAAATCACTTTGTTCATTCTCCTCCATTTCAATAGTGTGAACATTTTGTCTCCCATACTTGTCCTTTGCAAAACACATTTTTCCAAAATGATTTTTCCCCTTGCACTTGTAGCAACATTTTCCAAAGGCATGGCACTTCCTGGCCTGGTGCATGGTGCCACACCTATTACAATATATTACTTGTGACTCCTTTGATCAAAGTCATATTGCTTGTGGCTCCATTGATCAAAGTCATATTGCTTGTGGCTCCTTTGCTCATAGCGCCCCCTTGTGTCCTTGTCTACGAAAGCCACTTCTGCGCTTTTCCACCTCCGTATTAGTTGCCTGATATATTCTTACTGCAGTGTCCAAATGTAACTCACTTTCCCGCAGCAATCTTTCTCTAAATCTGGAGTCAGTTACACCAAACACAATCTGATCTCTACAAAATTACACGTCTGTCCTTTTAATTTCAAATCTGTAAGAAAGACGTCAAACATTTCACCTTGCTTTTGTATACGACAGCGAAACACATAACGTTCATATGTCTCGTTCTTCTTAGGTGAACAATATGCATCAAACTGATGCAGTACCTCCGCAAAATCATCTTTATCCTCCTCACTTACAAACGTGAAGGTATTGAATATATAGATTGCCTGTGGTCCCGCTATAGTAAGAAAGAGAGCAAATGTACGTTCATCCGGCTCCTTTGTAACTCCAATGCCAGACATATAGTCCTAGTCAAAAGTTTGGACACACCTACTCATTCAAGGGTTTTTCTTTATTTTTACTATTTTCTACATTGTAGAATAATAGTGAAGATATCAAAACTATGAAATAACACATCATGTAGTAACCCAAAAAGTGTTAAACAGATCAAAATATATTTGAGATTTGAGATTCTTCAAAGTAGCCACCCTTTGCCTTGATGACAGCTTTGCACACTCATGGCATTCTCTCAACCAGCTTTTACACCTTGGGTTACTATACATAACTTTAACCCATTGTACAAGAGATTCTCCTAAATTAAAATAGACCAGGCATTTATATATAAATTCTTGTCGTACTTTATCATAGGCCTTTTCAAAATCAGCTATGAATGCCAGGCCTGGTTTCCCAGATGTGCTCTATTGTTCTATTGTTTCTAGTACTTGTGTTATATTATCTACAACGTATCGTCCATGTAAAAACCTGTCTGATTTGGATGATTAATATCTGACAATACCTGTTTATTCTATGTGCTATGCATTTTGCTAGAATTTTTGCACCACAACACTAAAGTGTAAGGGGCGTCCAGTCTTTTAGGTGGACTGGATCTTCATATTTACCACCTGGGTCCTGTTTCAGTAATAGTGAAATCAGACCTTCTTGCTGAGTATCTGTATAGGAGTGGTTAAAACATGCTAATAATGGACATCTGAGTACATCAAAAAAGGTTTGATATACTGTGCATTACAGCCGTATTCTACAATTGATTCATCAATCTACAGACAGTACCCCATAATGACAAAGCAAAAACAGTTTTTTTGAAATCTTTCTAAATATATTAAAAATGAAATATTCTATTCACATAAGTATTCAGAACCTTTACTCAGTACTTTGTTGAAGCGCCTTTGGCAGCGATTACAGCTTTGAGTCTTCTTGGGTATGATGCTACAAGCTTGGCACACCTGCATTCTTCTCTGAAAATCCTCTCAAGCGCTGTCAGGTTGGATGGGGAGTGTCACTGCACAGCTATTTTCAGGTCTCTCCAGAGATGTTCGATCGGGTTCAAGTCCGGGCTCTGTCTGGGCCACTCAAGGACATTCAGACTTGTCCCGAAGCCCCTCCTACGTTGTCTTGGCTGTGTGCTTAGAGTCGTTGTCCTGTTGGAAGGTGAATCTTCGCCCCAGTCTGAGGTCCTGAGTGCTCAGGAGCGGGATTTCTTCAAGGATCTCTTTGTACTTTGCTCCGTTCATCTTTCCCTCGATCCTGACTAGTCTCCCAGTCCCTGCCACTGAAAAACATCCCCACAGCATGATGCTGACACCACCATGCTCCACTGTAGGGATGGTAACAGGTTTCCTCCAGACGTGACGCTTGGTATTCAGGCTAAAGTATTCAATCTTGGTTTCATCAGACCAGAGAATCTTGTTTCTCATGGTATATATCGACAGGTGTGTGCCTTTTCAAGTCATGTCCAATCCATTGAATTTACTACAGGTGGACTCCAATCAAGTCGTAGAAACATCTCAAGGATGCACCTGAGCTCAATTTCGAGTCTCATAGCAAAGGGTGAGAATACTTGTGTAAATAAGGTATTTCAGTTTTATTTTTTTATTTTTTAGCAAAAATGTCTAAAAAGCTGTTTTCAATTTGTCATCATGGGTATTGTGTGTAGATTGATGAGGAAAATATTTCATTTAATCAATTTTAGAATAAGTCTGTAACGTAAGAAAATGTGGAAAAAGTCTGAAAAAGGGGTCTGAAAACTTTCCGAATGCACTGTACTTCAACTGGTATTCCATCCAGCCCTGGAGTTTTCCCGGACTTAAAGGCTTTAATTGCATCAATAAGTTCCTCCTCTGTAACTTTGGCCTTCACATGAGTCTTTCCATACAGCTGTTAATTTTACACTATTAATAGAAATAAATCCTTACAATTAACTTCAGTTAGTGGTGATGGAGGAGACTGAAACAAAAACATATACGTAAAGTACTTTGCTTCCTCTTTCAAAATATCGTTTGGTGAATCATGGATGACTCTGTCATTTGTAACAAGTTTCTGTAACTTCTATGTTGAAGATAATGTCACGGTTTCGGCCGAGGCTGCTCCTCCTCCTGGTTCGGGCAGGCTTCGGCGGTCGTCGTCCCCGGAGTACTAGCTGCCACCGATCTATGTTTCATGTTCGTTTGGTTTTGTCTTGATGTTGTACACCTGTGTCTCGTTAGTCCTCGTTAGTGTCCTATTTAGTTCTCGTTGTGTGTGTTTGTCTTTGTGTGTGATTGCTCTTCTGTTTCGTGTTGGAGCTACGTACTTCCCTCCAGTGTTTTGGAGAGGGTTTTCGCACATGTTAGTGCGCCGTTTGTTTGACGCCTGTGTGCGCCGTTATTTCACCTTCGGGCTTATTGTGTTTATTTTCTACTTGAATAATGCACTAAAGTCTTTTGGACTGAGCTTCTGCGTCCTGCGCTTGATTCATGCACCACACCCACCTTCAGCACCCCTTGACAGAATCACACACCAAAATGGAATCAGCAGGATCTGCAGTTACGCCTGAGTCGCTCGAGGAGCATGTTCGCGGCCAAGATGACCAGATACGACAACTGGGGACCGCTCTACAGGACGTCATCAACACCCTGCACCGATGGGAGGCCAGCGGGGTACCCACACCTCCACCTACCCTGCCAACCCCATCGGCCGGTCCACCAGTCCCAGGTCCGGAACCCAGGGGGATTCGGCTCTCGCTCCCGAGGGCGTATGACGGAACAGCTGCCGGGTGTCAGGGGTTCCTCCTGCAGGTGGAGCTCTACCTGGCCACTGTACACCCGGTGCCCTCGGGACACGAGAGCATTTCCGCCCTCATCTCCTGTCTCACGGGCAAGGCGTTGGAGTGGGCTAACGCCGAGTGGAGGAAGATGGACGCCAACACCATCTCCTACGCCGAGTTCTCCCGCCGCTTCAAGGCCGTGTTCGACCATCCACCTGAGGGCAAAGCGGCGGGGGAGCGTCTAGTCCACCTGAGACAGGGGAGGAGGAGCGCACAGGCGTTTGCTCTAGAGATCCGGACTCTAGCGGCGGACGCAGGGTGGAATGAACGGGCCCTCATCGACCATTTTCGATGTAGCCTACGGGAGGACGTTCAACGTGAGTTGGCCTGCAGGGATACCCATCTCACCTTCGACCAGTTGGTCGATATGTCCATCCGTCTGGACACCCTGCTGGCCACCCGTGGACGTCCCGAGGGGGGTCCGTCCATTCCGCCCTCCGGCACCTCCGAGCCGAGCCCTATGGAGCTCGGGGGTGCCGGCGCTAGAGAAAGGAGGAGGAGGAGCCCGAGGGGGCCTGTCTCCTGCACCAAGTGCGGTTGTGGAGGGCACACTGCGGCCAGGTGCTGGGGAGGGTTCTCCGGGGGAGAAGACAACAGGCCACGCACTGGGGGGGCCTCCCAGGTGAGTAGATGTCCCACTTACCCAGAGCTTTCTGTTGCGCACTTTTGTATACCTGTGTGTTTTCCACAGGTTGCACCTCATTCCCAGCATAAGGCGCTAGTAGAATCAGGCGCAGCTGGGAATTTTGTTGATCGGAAGTTTTGTTTAGATTTAGGGATCCCTCTCCTACCTGTTGACAAACCTTTTCCCGTTCATGCCTTAGATAGCCGCCCGTTGGGGTCGGGGTTGATTAGGGAGATCACAGCACCACTTAGGATGTGTGCGCAGGGGGGTCATGAAGAGACTATACAGCTGTATCTGATCGACTCTCCTGCATACCCAGTGGTGCTGGGAATTCCCTGGTTAAGCACCCATAACCCTGCTATTTCGTGGCAACAGAGGGCTCTCGATGGGTGGTCTGCTCAGTGCGAGGGGCGATGTCTGGGTGTTTCCGTGGGGGCGACTTCGGTGGAAAGTCCAAACCAAGTGCCCGCACTGCACATTCCGCCTGAATATGGGGATTTAGCTCTCGTGTTTAGTAAAACTAGGGCGACGCAGTTGCCTCCTCATAGACAGGGGGATTGTGCGATTGATCTCCAGGCAGGAGCAGCGCTCCCACGGAGCCACGTGTATCCTTTGTCTCAAGAGGAGAGAAAAGCTATGGAGACTTACATAGCCGAATCTTTGAGACAGGGATACATTCGGCCCTCCACTTCTCCCGCCTCCTCGAGTTTCTTTTTTGTGAAGAAGAAAGATGGAGGGTTGCGCCCGTGCATTGATTACCGTGGTCTCAATCAGATTACTGTGAAATACAGTTATCCACTCCCTCTGATTGCGACCATGACAGAGTCATTGCATGGAGCGCGGTTTTTCACAAAATTGGATCTCAGGAGCGCGTATAACTTGGTGCGCATTAGGGAGGGCGACGAATGGAAGACAGCGTTTAGTACCAAGTCAGGTCATTTCGAATATCTCGTCATGCAATATGGGTTGATGAATGCTCCATCAGTCTTCCAATCCTTTGTAGATGACATTTTCCGGGATATGCAGGGACAAGGGGTGGTCGTGTACATTGATGACATTCTGGTGTACTCGTCTACCCGAGCCGAGCATATAACCCTGGTGCGTCGTGTATTGAGGAGGCTGTTGGAGCACGACCTATATGTCAAGGCAGAGAAATGTCTGTTTTTCCAGGAGTCGGTCTCCTTTTTGGGTTATCGGTTGTCCGCGTCAGGGGTGAGAATGGAGGTGGATCGTGTGTCCGCTGTGCGTAATTGGCAAACTCCAACCACTGTAAAAGAGGTGCAGCAGTTCTTGGGCTTTGCGAATTATTACCGGAGGTTTATCCGGGGCTTTGGACAGGTGGCAGCTCCCATCACGTCCCTTCTGAAAGGGGGTCCGGTGCGCCTGCAGTGGTCAGCTGATGCGGACAGGGCCTTTAGGAGACTGAAGGACCTGTTTACGTCGGCTCCGGTGCTGGCGCATCCGGATCCCGCACTACCCTTTCAGGTTGAGGTAGACGCGTCTGAGGCTGGTATAGGGGCCGTTCTCTCTCAACGGTCCGGCACGCCACCTAAACTCCGCCCCTGTGCTTTTTACTCAAAAAAGCTCAGCCCGGCGGAGCGTAACTATGACGTTGGGGACAGGGAGCTGTTAGCTGTAGTTCAAGCCCTTAAGGTGTGCAGGCATTGGCTTGAGGGGGCTCAACACCCTTTCCTCATTTTGACTGACCATCGGAACCTGGAGTACATCCGGGCAGCGAGGAGACTGAACCCTCGCCAGGCTCGGTGGAGTATGTTTCTCACCAGGTTCGTATTTAAAATCACGTACATCCCTGGGTCCCAGACTGGTAAGGCAGATGCGCTGTCCCGGCGGTATGACACGGAGGAGAGGTCCGTTGAGCCTACTCCCATACTACCGGAGTCTTGCCTTGTGGCACCGGTGGTGTGGGAGGTCGATGCCGAAATCGAGCGAGCGTTGCGTACCGACCCCAGCCCTCCACAGTGTCCTGAGGGTCGGAAGTACGTTCCGCTCGAGATTCGGGATCGACTCATTTACTGGGCTCACACGTCACACTCCTCTGGACATCCGGGTATTGGCCGGACAGTGCATTGCCTTAGCACTAAATACTGGTGGCCCACTTTGGCTAGGGATGTGAGGGTTTATGTCTCCTCCTGCTCGGTGTGCGCCCAGTGTAAGGCGCCCCGACATCTGCCCAGGGGTAAGTTACAACCCCTGCCTGTTCCACAACGACCATGGTCCCACCTCTCGGTGGATTTTGTGACAGACCTTCCCCTCTCTCAGGGGAATACCACCATCCTGGTCGTTGTGGACCGGTTCTCTAAGGCCTGTCGTCTTCTCCCTATGTCGGGTCTTCCTACTGCCCTACAGACCGCTGAGGCCCTATTTACCCACGTCTTCCGGCATTACGGGGTACCCGAGGATATAGTGTCTGATCGAGGCCCCCAGTTTACCTCCCGTGTTTGGAGAGCGTTCATGGAGCGTTTGGGGGTCTCGGTTAGCCTTACCTCAGGGTACCACCCGGAGAGTAACGGGCAGGTAGAACGTGTCAACCAGGATGTGGGTAGGTTTCTGAGGTCGTATTGCCAGGGCCGGCCGGAGGAGTGGGCACGGTACATTCCCTGGGCCGAGATGGCCCAGAACTCTCTCCGCCACTCCTCTACCAACCTAACCCCCTTCCAATGTGTGTTAGGTTACCAGCCGGTTCTGGCACCTTGGCAGCAGAGCCAGATCGAGGCCCCTGCGGTGGATGATTGGATGAGGCGCTCGGAATAGACGTGGAACGCTGCCCACGTCCACCTGCAGCGGGCCGTCCTTCGTCACAAGGCGAGCGCCGATCTCCACCGCAGTGAGGGGCCGGTGTACGCACCCGGAGATCGAGTCTGGCTCTCTACCAGAAACCTACCCCTCCGCCTGCCCTGCCGGAAGCTGGGTCGGCGGTTTGTGGGGCCCTTTAAAGTCCTGAGAAGATTGAACGAGGTGTGTTATAGGTTACATCTACCTGTTGAGTATAAGAATATTAACCCCTCGTTCCATGTGTCTCTTCTCAGGCCGGTGGTAGCTGGTCCACTCCAGGACAATGAGATAGGGGAGACTCCTCCGCCCCCACTGGACATCGAGGGGGCTCCGGCGTACACCGTTCGGTCCATCTTGGACTCAAGACGCCGGATGGGGGGTCTCCAGTATCTCGTGGAGTGGGAGGGGTACGGCCCGGAGGAGCGGTGTTGGGTGCCGCGGAGGGACATCCTAGACCCATCTCTCCTGTCGGAGTTCCACCGGGACCATCCCGCGCGCCCTGCTCCGCGTCCTCCTGGTCGTCCCCGAGGCCGGGGTTGGCGCACGGCTGGAGCCGCGCGTCAAGGGGGGGTACTGTCACGGTTTCGGCCGAGGCTGCTCCTCCTCCTGGTTCGGGCAGGCTTCGGCGGTCATCGTCCCCGGAGTACTAGCTGCCACCGATCTATGTTTCATGTTCGTTTGGTTTTGTCTTGATGTTGTACACCTGTGTCTCGTTAGTCCTCGTTAGTGTCCTATTTAGTTATCGTTGTGTGTGTTTGTCTTTGTGTGTGATTGCTCTTCTGTTTCGTGTTGGAGCTACGTACTTCCCTCCAGTGTTTTGGAGAGGGTTTTCGCACATGTTAGTGCGCCGTTTGTTTGACGCCTGTGTGCGCCGTTATTTCGCCTTCGGGCTTATTGTGCTTATTTTCTACGTGAATATTGCACTAAAGTCTTTTGGACTGAGCTTCTGCGTCCTGCGCTTGATTCATGCACCACACCCACCTTCAGCACCCCTTGACAGATAAAAACAATAATTTGGTTCATTTACCCCATGTTCCTTCCAGTTCGCTTTATTTTCTAATAAGTTCCTCCAGTTCTTTTGTTTTTCCTCTAACTTATTATGTGCCTCTATGGTACCATTTTTATTGCTATATATCTGAACTGTTAGTTCATCTATTTCCTTTGTTAATATGAACTGTTTTGACTTAAATTGTTTTTGTTTTAAAGATGTGTATTGAATTTCAAGGCCTCTAAAGGCACATTTGAAAGTGTCCCATACAATAAGGGGATCTGCTGTACAGTGCCTTGCAAAAGTATTCATTCAATATTTTCTTGCATTACAACCTGTAATTTAAATTGATTATTATTTGGATTTCATGTAATGGACATGTGAAGTGAAATTTAAAAAATAACTTGTTAAAAAAAAATCAAAAAAATAACTAACGGAAAAGTGGTGCGTGCATTGTATTCACCCCATTTGCTATGGAGCCCCTAAATAAGTTCTGGTGCAACCAATTACCTTCAAAAGTCACATAATTAGTTAAACAACGTCCACCTGTGTGCAATCTAAGTGTCACATGATCTCAGTATATATACACCTGTTCTGAAAGTCCCCAGAGTCTGCAACACCACTAAGCAAGCGGCACCATGAAGACCAAGGAGCTCTCCAAACAGGTCAGGGACAAAGTTGTGGAGAAATACAGATCAGGGTTGGGTTATAAAAAAATATCAGAAACTTTATGGAAGAGTGACCAGAAAAAAGCCATTGCTTATAGAAAGAAATAAGCAAACATGTTTGGTGTTCGCCAAAGGCATGTGGGAGACTCCCCAAACATATGGAAGAAGGTACTCTGGTCAGATGAGACTAAAATTGAGCTTTTTGGCCATCAAGCAAAACGCTATGTCTGGCGCAAACCCAACACCTCTCATCACCCCGAGAACACCATCCTTACAGTGAAGCATGGTGGTGGCAGCATCATGCTGTGGGGATGTTTTACATCGGCAGGGACTGGGAAACTGGTCAGAATTGAAGGAATGATGGATGGCGCTAAATACAGGGAAATTCTTAAGGGAAACCTGTTTCAGTCTTCCAGAGATTTGAGACTTGGACAGAGGTTCACCTTCCAGCAGGACAATGACCCTAAGCATACTGCTAAAGCAACACTCAAGTGGTTTAAGGGGAAACATTTAAATGTCTTGGTCAAAGCCCAGACCTCAATCCAATTGAGAATCTGTGGTATGACTTAAAGATTGCTGTACACCAGCAGAACCCATCCAATTTGATGTAGCTGGAGCAGTTTTGCCTTGAAAAATGGGCAAAAATCCCAGTGGCTAGAAGTGCCAAGCTTATAGAGACATACCATAAGATACTTGCACCTGTAATTGTTGCTAAAGGTGGCTCTACAAAGTATTGACTTTGGGGTATGAAAGTCTTCTGTTATTTTGTCTTATTTCTTGTTTGTTTCACCCCAAAAAATATTTTGCATCTTCAAAGTGGTAGGCATGTTGTGTAAATCAAATGATACAAACCCCCCAAAAATCAATTTTAATTCCAGGTTGGAAGGCAACAAAATAGGGAAAATGCCAAGGGGGGTGAATACTTTCGCAAGCCATTGTAATTTATGTCCCTCTAACTGCCCTGAATGCCTCTGCTGATCCTACAGCTATTTTATGCAGCAATGTGTCTATGAACCAAATGTATGCTGTTAAGCCTCAGTAGGAAGTAAACTGTGTGCAGCTCACCTTGCACTAACAAAAATAACATGAGAATATCTACTTCTACTAAGCTTCCTAGTAAAGCAATAAAAACAAGCAAGCATCCCAGAAAAGTGCTCAAAATATCCCACGTTAACATATGTAGCTTCAGAAACAAGGTTCATGAAATTAAATTAAATTAAATTAATAACTCTCTCTGAAACTCACTTAGACAATACCTTTGATGATACAGTGGTAGCAATACACGGTTATAACATGTACATAAAAGACAGAAATGCAAGTGGTGGAGGTGTTGCTGTTTGTATTCAGAACCACATTCCTGTAAAGATTAGAGAGGATCTCATGTCAAATACTGTTGAAGTAATATTGTGACAGGTTCATCTGCCTCACCTACAGTGGGGGAAAAAAGTATTTAGTCAGCCACCAATTATGCATGTTCTCCCACTTAAAAAGATGAGAGAGGCCTGTAATTTTCATCATAGGTACACGTCAACTATGAAAGACTAAATGAGAAAAAAAATTCCAGAAAATCACATTGTAGGATTTTTAATGAATTTATTTGCAAATTATGGTGGAAAATAAGTATTTGGTCAATAACAAAAGTTTCTCAACACTTTGTTATATACATTTACATGACACAGGTCAAACGTTTTCTGTAAGTCTTCACAAGGTTTTCACACACTGTTGCTGGTATTTTGGCCCATTCCCCCATGCAGATCTCCTCTAGAGCAGTGATGTTTTGGGGCTGTCGCTGGGCAACTCCCTCCAAAGATTTTCTATGGGGTTGAGATCTGGAGACTGGCTAGGCCACTCCAGGACCTTGAAATGCTTCTTACAAAGCCACTCCTTCGTTGCCTGGGCGGTGTGTTTGGGATCATTGTCATGCTGAAAGACCCAGCCACGTTTCATCTTCAATGCCTTTGCTGATGGAAGGAGATTTTCACTCAAAATCTCACGATACATGTCCCCATTCATTCTTTACTTTACACGGATCAGTCGTCCTGGTCCCTTTGCAGAAAAACAGCCCCAAAGCATGATGTTTCCACCCCCATGCTTCACAGTAGGTATGGTGTTCTTTGGATGCAACTCAGCATTCTTTGTCCTCCAAACACGACGAGTTGAGTTTTTACCAAAAAGTTCTATTTTGGTTTCATCTGACCATATGACATTCTCCCAATCCTCTTCTGGATCATCCAAATGCACTCTAGCAAACTTCAGACGGGCCTGGACATGTACTGGCTTAAGCAGGGGGACACGTCTGGCACTGCAGGATTTGAGTCCCTGGCGGCGTAGTGTGTTACTGATGGTAGGCTTTGTTACTTTGGTCCCAGCTCTCTGCAGGTCATTCACTAGGTCCCCCCGTGTGGTTCTGGGATTTTTGCTCACCGTTCTTGTGATCATTTTGACCCCACGGGGTGAGATCTTGCGTGGAGCCCCAGATCGAGGGAGATTATCAGTGGTCTTGTATGTCTTCCATTTCCTAATAATTGCTCCCACAGTTGATTTCTTCAAACCAAGCTGCTTACCTATTGCAGATTCAGTCTTCCCAGCCTGGTGCAGGTCTACAATTTTGTTTCTGGTGTCCTTTGACAGCTCTTTGGTCTTGGCCATAGTGGAGTTTGGAGTGTGACTGTTTGAGGCTGTGGACAGGTGTCTTTTATACTGATAACAAGTTCAAACAGGTGCCATTAATACAGGTAACGAGTGGAGGACAGAGGAGCCTCTTAAAGAAGAAGTTACAGGTCTGTGAGAGCCAGAAATCTTGCTTGTTTGTAGGTGACCAAATACTTATTTTCCACCATAATTTGCAAATAAATTCATAAAAAATCCTACAATGTGATATTCTGGATTTTTTTTTCTCAATTTGTCTGTCATAGTTGACGTGTACCTATGATGAAAATTACAGGCCTCTCTCATCTTTTTAAGTGGGAGAACTTGCACAATTGGTGGCTGACTAAATACTTTTTTTCCCCACTGTAAGTATTTGATACATCAGAAAAGCAGAACTTAATATTTGGTACAGAAACCTTTGTTTGCAATTACAGAGATCGTACGTTTCCTGTAGGTCTTGACCAGGTTTGCACACACTGCAGCAGGGATTTTGGCCCACTCCTCCATACAGACCTTCTCCAGATCCTTCAGGTTTTGGGGCTGTCGCTGGCCAATACGGACTTTCAGCTCCCTCCAAAGATGTTCTATTGGGTTAAGGTCTGGAGACTGGCTAGGCCACTCCAGGACCTTGAGATGCTTCTTACGGAGCCACTCCTTAGTTGCCCTTGCTGTGTGTTTCGGGTCGTCGTCATGCTGGAAGATCCAGCCACGACCCATCTTCAATGCTCTTACTGAGGGAAGGAGGTTGTTGGCCAAGATCTCGCAATACATGGCCCCATCCATCCTTTCCTCAATACGGTGCAGTCGTCCTGTCCCCTTTGCAGAAATGCATCCCCAAAGAATGATGTTTCCACCTCCATGCTTCACGGTTGGGATGGTGTTCTTGGGATCGTACTCATCCTTCTTTTTCCTCCAAACACGGCGAGTGGAGTTTAGACCAAAAAGCTCTATTTTTGTCTCATCAGACCACATGACCTTCTCCCATTCCTCCTCTGGATCATCCAGATGGTCATTGGCAAACTTCAGACGGGCCTGAACATGCGCTGGCTTGAGCAGGGGGACCTTGCGTGCGCTGCAGGATTTTAATCCATGAAATCGTAGTGTGTTACTAATGGTTTTCTTTGAGACTGTGGTCCCAGCTCTCTTCAGGTCATTGACCAGGTCCTGCCATGTAGTTCTTGGCTGATCCCTCACCTTCCTCATGATCATTGATGCCCCATGAGGTGAGATCTTGCATGGAGCCCCAGACCGAGGGTGATTGACCGTCATCTTGAACTTCTTCCATTTTCTAATAATTGCGCCAACAGTTGTTGCCTTCTCACCAAGCTGCGTGCCTATTGTCCTGTAGCCCATCCCAGCCTTGTGTAGGTCTACAATTTTATCCCTGATGTCCTTACACAGCTCTCTGGTCTTGGCCATTGTGGAGAGGTTGGAGTCTGTTTGATTGAGTGTGTGGACAGGTGTCTTTTATACAGGTAACGAGTTCAAACAGGTGCAGTTAATACAGGTAATGAGTGGAGAACAGGATGGCTTCTTAAAGAAAAACTAACAGATCTGTGAGAGCCGGAATTCTTACTGGTTGGTAGGTGATCAAATACTTATGTCATGCAATAAAATGCAAATTAATTACTTAAAAATCATACAATGTGATTTTCTGGATTTTTATTTTAGATTCCGTCTCTCAAAATCGGCAGTGTATCAAATACTTGTTCTCCCCACTGTATATGATGTATTTAGAGTAGAAACTTTTGAATCTTACTGTTTGAAACATGTAAGTTAATCTAAGGATTGTGACTGATATCATGATCATGTTGATTATTAGGTTACCGTATTCACATATTAGTCACTATATACATTTTGAAGTATTTGGAGGTATTGATAGGTGACTATGTATTCCCGAAGAGGGGGGACTGATGTGGATTTTTAGAGTGGTACATATCTCTGTTGCTAGGCAATAACTTAATTGGTTCCTATCATGGGGTTTGGTGTGTGTGACATAGGAATGTTTATGCTATTTCCATCTGATCTGACCTTTGGTTGAATTTCTCAATCTTAACTAATCCAACGCTGGACTGATTTAACTGAGTGTTAAAACAGAGTGTTATCCTGTGTATCTCTCCTCAGGCATATTAGAGGAACAGAGTCGGGGTTGAACAGAGTTGAACATTGTACCTGTTAACAGTCTTGGATTTTCAAGCAATTGGGTCTGAAATGTCACTCATTGGACACTATGCAATTTATAATCGCATAGCATTGGATGCTATTACAGTAGATAAAGGGGGAATGTATGCTTTTATAGGGGGAGATGCATGTTGTACATACTGGCCATCAGAATAGGAAGGTTATGGGAAATTAACTAAAGCTATTGTCACGGTTCAGACAGACGACCAGAGGACCACAATTGCGTCACACCAGAAAGTTTATTAAACTTAAGGGAAAAGGGAAGTAGGGAGTGAATGCAGGCTCCAGGGGTAACAGGGATCCCGTCCAATGCGCTGGGTCTGTGCCCCCCCCAGTGGCAGCGATGCGTCCTATGAAGCCGGTGGTGGGTGGTCCAGAAGTCCTGGGGGGGGGAGACACAGACACAACAGGGCGGAATGACACCAGGCAGCAGTACAGTTCAAGGGAAATCCAAAATACGTAGTAGCAAGGCAGAAGGCTGGTCAGAGTTACCGGGATTGAAGAGTAGTCAGGAGTCGTAATGGCAGAAGCAGGTCTGGATCTCCTGAGGCAGAAGAGTATCCAAAAAACAGGCAGGTCCGGGGTCACAAAACCAGGGTGAGCCAGAAGCGCGAGCAAACAGGTTCCGGGTGTGAGCTTTGCAGACGATCTGACACCGGAGAGCTGAAAGACAGGGCCTTAAATACTGGGAGAGGTAGTGGGTAATGCAGCGCAGCTGGCAGAGTAATTAGAGCAGAGCAGAGCAGGGACAGGTGGAGCTAGTTAGGCTGAGTAGAGAGAGTGGTGAGCAGAGTGGAAGAAAATTAAGGTGGTAACCCGGTGGAGTGAGAGGCCCATGACAGAACCCCCCCCCCAAGGGACGGCCCCAGAAGTCCCAAGAGCAACACCACGCCGGGCGGGAGGAGGGGAGCCGGAGGAGGGCTAGAACTCCTCCGAACGGTCCGAGTGAACGTCCTCATCCTCGGAGGAAGCCGGAGGGCCGTGGTCGGGAGATGGGACAGGTCCCGAGACAGGATCAGGCACAGGACAGGAAGCCGAGCGGGCCGGACGGTTAGGGACCCCTCTGGGGCGGCCCCTACGGATTGCAGGTTGATCAGGATGCCGTTGGTGGAAAGCGGTGATGAGAGTCCTATCCACAATCCGACTAGCTGGCACCCAGGTCCTTTCCTCAGGTCCATAGCCCTCCCAGTCAATGAGGTACTGGAGACCCCTACCCCTCCGTCTGGACCGAAGCAGGCGGCGGACGGTGTAAACCAGACCACCATCGACGAGCCGTGGAGGAGGAGGACCAGGCGCAGCAGGGACCAGCGGACTCTCATGGATGGGCTTAATCTTAGACACATGGAAAGTGGGGTGCACCCTCAGGGAATTAGGCAGTTGGAGCCGGACAGCAGTTGGGCTAATCACTCTTATGATAGGGAATGGGCCAATGAACCGAGGTGCCAGCTTCTGCGACTCCACCCTGAGTGGCAGGTTCTTCGATGACAACCACACCCTTTGACCAACATGGTAGGTGGGAGCAGGAATTCTCCGACGGTTGGCCCCGGTAGTGTAGCTGGCAACGGATCTGAGGAGTGTGGCTCGGGCTTGTGACCAGGTGCGGCGACATCGACGGGCAAAAGCAAGTGCAGAGGGGCAAGTAACCTCCTCTTCCTGGCTGGCAAATAGAGGAGGCTGGTATCCATAAACACATTGGAAAGGGGACATACCGATGGCAGAGCAGGTCAGAGAATTGTGTGCGTACTCCACCCATGTCAATTGCTGCGACCAGGAGTGGGGGTTGCGTGAAGTCATGCATCGCAGTGCCTTCTCGAGCTCCTGATTAGCCCGCTCTGACTGCCCATTGGATTGGGGATGGAATCCGGAAGTCAGACTGACTGTGGCTCCCAGCAGGTGACAGAACTCCTTCCAAAAAGCGGAGGAGAATTGTGGACCACGGTCAGAAACTAAATCCTTTGGCAGTCCGTGGATCCGGAAGACGTGTTCCAGGACCACCTGGGCGGTCTCCTTGGCGGTTGGGAGCTTGGGGAGGGGAATGAAGTGTGCCATCTTGCTGAAACGGTCAACGATGGTGAGAATGACGGTCATGCCACTTGAAGGGGGCAGCCCCGTGACAAAGTCAAGGGCGATGTGAGACCAGGGACGTCTGGGCACAGGCAGGGGCTGCAGCAATCCGGCTGGGGGCTGGCAGGACGACTTGTGTTGGTTGCAGATGGGGCAGGCTTGGACGAATTCCCGTACATCCTTCCTCAGAGAGGGCCACCAGAACCTCTGGGCGAGCAGGTTGTAAGTGCGGGTGGAGCCAGGGTGACAAGCTAGGCGGGAGTCATGTCCCCACTGAACGACCTGGGACCTCAGGTCTTCGGGGACAAAAAGGCGGTCAGCTGGGCAAGTGCTGGGACCTGGCTGGTTACGGAGAGCCTCCAGCACCTGTTCCTCAACAGCCCAGGTCAGAGCTGCAACGATGCAGGGACTTGGCAGAATCGACACAGGGTCCTTGGAGGGGGTGTCATCCTTCTGGAATTGACGGGAGAGGGCGTCTGGCTTGGTGTTGCGTGATCCAGGCCGGTATGACAGAGTGAAATTAAACCTGGTGAAGAACAGGGCCCAGCGGGACTGCCTGGAGTTCAACCGTTTGGCCGTGCGGATGTACTCCAAGTTCTTATGATCGGTCCAAACGAGAAATGGAATGGTGGACCCCTCCAGCCAGTGACGCCACTCCTCCAAGGCAAGCTTCACAGCCAGCAGCTCACGGTTCCCTATGTCGTAATTGCACTCAGAGGGGGACAACCGACGTGAGAAAAAGGCACAGGGATGGAGCTTCCTATCCTCCGCAGCCCACTGAGAAATCACAGCACCAACTCCCACATCCGAGGCGTCCACCTCCACAATGAATTGCCGGTCCACATCAGGCATCTGGAGGATGGGAGCGGAGGTGAACCTCACCTTGAGGGTACTGAAGGCTTTGTCGGCTGCTGGGGTCCAGGTGAAGGGTTGCTTGGTGCTGGTTAGAGCAGTGAGAGGGGCAGCAACGGTACTGTAGTTCCGGATAAACTTCCTATAGAAGTTAGCAAACCCCAGAAACTGTTGCAGCTTCTTTCTGTTCTCCGGAACTGGCCATGAAGTGACTGCTGATACTTTGGCAGGATCCATTTGGATACTTCCCTCTGCCACTATGTACCCCAGGAAGGCCACTGTCTTGACGTGAAACTCACATTTCTCTGCCTTGGCGTAGAGGGAATTCTCCAGAAGACGATGAAGGACTTGCTGGACATGGCGGGTGTGTTCAGACAGGTTTCTGGAGTAGATTAAGATGTCATCCAGGTAAACGAAGACAAACTTGTTTAACATGTCCCGCAGTACATCATTCACTAGAGCCTGGAACACAGCAGGAGCATTGGTGAGGCCAAAAGGCATAACCAGATACTCGTAGTGGCCTGTTGGTGTATTGAATGCGGTTTTCCATTCATCTCCCTCCCGGATCCGCACTAGGTGGTAAGCGTTTCTGAGATCCAACTTGGTAAAAATAGTGGCTCCCTGGAGCAACTCAAAAGCAGAGGTGAGCAGAGGCAGAGGGTAACGGTTCTTCACAGTGATGTCGTTGAGTCCCCTGTAGTCGATGCAGGGGCGAAGAGATCCGTCCTTCTTCCCCACAAAGAAGAAGCCAGCACCAGCAGGAGATGAAGATGAACGGATTAATCCTGCGGACAGAGAGCCATTGATGTAGTCCTCCATGGACTTTCTTTCAGGAGCAGACAACGAATAAAGACGACCCTTTGGAGGAGCTGTTCCAGGGAGGAGGTCGATGGCACAGTCGTACGGTCGGTGAGGGGGCAGAGATGTGGCTCTTGCTTTGTTAAACACCTCTCTGAGACCATGGTAGCATTCTGGGACATTGGAGAGGTCAGGAGCGGAGTTAGTAGGTACTGGCCGAGGGGGTAGTGCGGCAGCAAGCAGGCAGGTTCGGTGGCAGTCCTCTCCCCACTCCCTGATCACCCCGGTCACCCAGTCGAGCTGAGGGTTGTGCCGGCGGAGCCATGGGTAACCCAGGATGAGGGGTTGGCCTGGAGAGGGGAGCAGGTGAAACTGGATAGTTTCTTGATGGTTTCCGGACAGACCCATCGAGACCGGGGCCGTGACATGAGTGACCGATCCGAGTAAGTGTCCGTCCAGTGCCCGGGCAGGAATAGGAGGTGTCAAACGGAGGTTCTCCAGTCCCAGTTGGCGTGCCAGCTTGATGTCCATTATGTTGGCTTCGGCGCCAGAATCCACCAGAGCAGCCAGGGTGTGAGTTGAGTCAGAGAGGCGGAGGTGAACTTGCAGCAGGGGTTTGCGGTCGGAGGACTGGATGGTCATTGAACTCAACCGGACTCCCCCTATGCCCGGTGAGCTTCGGCCCTTTAAAGGGCAGGTTACCACACGATGTCCATCACCTCCACAATAGAGGCAGAGGTTTGAGGTGAAGCGGCGCTGGCGCTCTGCAGGAGTGAGGGAGGCTCGCCCAATCTCCATAGGCTCAGACTGATCAAGCTGACCTGGGTGAGTGGCAGTAGATGACAGGAGCCCAGTCGGATCTCTCCGAATGCCGGTAGTAGGTGGACCTTGGCGCCCCCTCTCACGACGACGGGTCTGTATCCTTCTGTCGATCCTGACAGTCAGTGCGATGGCTTCATCAAGAGTGGAAGGCAGTTCATGGGAGACCAACTCGTCCTTGATATAGTCAGCCAAACTATGGAAGAACGCGTCCACCAACGATGGTGTGTTCCAAGAACTTCGTCTAGCCAGGGTTCGGAAGTCGATGGAATGGTCTGCGACTGTACGTCTGCCTTGTCGAATACTGAACAGTTCACGAGACGCCTCTGCGGTGGGTGAATCCAGGTCAAACACCTTCAGCATCTCCTCAGCAAACAGGTCGAAGGTTGCACATGCGGGGGTTTGACGTTCGAACTCTGCTGTTCCCCAGAGTCGAGCTCGGCCCGTCAGGTGAGTGATGGCATACCCAACTTTAGCCCCCTCCGTGGCGAAGGTCCTTGGCTGCAAGGAGAACTGAAGTCGGCAGCTAGTCAGGAATGGCCGGACCTGGGTTGAATCGCCGTTGAACCGCTCGGGGTTTCCAATCTTGGGTTCCGGAGCAGCGGCTGCAATGACCGGGGCAGGTAACTCGGGGGCTGGGCTGGTGGGCAGACTGGCTGGGGTAAGGTTGGTGAGGAGTTGAATGATCATGGCGAGTTGTTGTTGCTGCTGCTGGAACTGCTGCTCATGCTCATCGGTTTCCATGTCGGGGAAAGTGTGCGCTGAGTCCATAATGGTCAGATCGTACTGTCACGGTTCAGACAGACGACCAGAGGACCACAATTGCGTCACACCAGAAAGTTTATTAAACTTAAGGGAAAAGGGAAGTAGGGAGTGAATGCAGGCTCCAGGGGTAACAGGGATCCCGTCCAATGCGCTGGGTCTGTGCCCCCCCCAGTGGCAGCGATGCGTCCTATGAAGCCGGTGGTGGGTGGTCCAGAAGTCCTGGGGGGGGGAGACACAGACACAACAGGGCGGAATGACACCAGGCAGCAGTACAGTTCAAGGGAAATCCAAAATACGTAGTAGCAAGGCAGAAGGCTGGTCAGAGTTACCGGGATTGAAGAGTAGTCAGGAGTCGTAATGGCAGAAGCAGGTCTGGATCTCCTGAGGCAGAAGAGTATCCAAAAAACAGGCAGGTCCGGGGTCACAAAACCAGGGTGAGCCAGAAGCGCGAGCAAACAGGTTCCGGGTGTGAGCTTTGCAGACGATCTGACACCGGAGAGCTGAAAGACAGGGCCTTAAATACTGGGAGAGGTAGTGGGTAATGCAGCGCAGCTGGCAGAGTAATTAGAGCAGAGCAGAGCAGGGACAGGTGGAGCTAGTTAGGCTGAGTAGAGAGAGTGGTGAGCAGAGTGGAAGAAAATTAAGGTGGTAACCCGGTGGAGTGAGAGGCCCATGACAGCTATGGGAAATATATTAGAGAAAAACAGGATTGAAAATGTGGAAACAAGACTACCTCAGTCGATATTGTAGTCTACATGTAACTTACAAATTGTCATGAATCAATGTATTTTCTGGAATGATGTCAGGAGGTTAGGAATTCATTTGTATGTTTGGTTTGTTTGGTTCAAGTAATGTTATATCTGTGGAATTTCACTTACAGCATCAAAATAATGAAAAGGGGGGATTGATATAACGACTTTTGGATACAGGATTTGTTCATGTCTGTAAACTCATAAGCTATATGTGAGTGACAGAGGACAAGGACCCGCCATGTGTTATTGATGTCACGGGTGAGTGACAGAGGGTCGGTGTTTCAAGATAGATTGGGGGCCACTGGTGCTAATCTTAGGAGGGGTACGTGATGGAATGGCCTGGCTAGGGTACCACACGATACCACGTATGGGGATCCTATTGTAGGAGATGAGTGACACTCAATAATGGTTGGCAACTGTGGGACAGAAGTAGCTCGGAGAACATTATATAAACTGAGAGATTTTCTATGGAAGTCATTCGTATGACAAGGGGCTACGCCCGTACCGCTTATCATTGAATCCAGTACTGTAATCATAAATAATAATGAATCAACTCTCCATCTGATTGGTCGACTACTCTCTTACATCCTGAACTTCTCGATACCAGAAACTCATCATAACACATAGCCTATAGAAATGTTGCACAACCCATGGGCTCTCATGAAGTGTTTGATAAGATTTTCGATCACATTTGCAGTTAGCAAGTTTGGTAGGCTACTAATGACCAGCAGCAGCATCAGAGCTTGGAGAAGCCTAATTACTGTGACTAAACGGTCACGTGGAATTTGACTGCCTTCATGACTCCGGTGTGGCGATAATACTGTCACTGCAACAGCCCTAATCCGGACGCTTATAAGAAATCCCGCTACAACCTCCGATGAGCCATCTAGCAGGCAAAGCTTCAAAACAGGACTAAGATCGAATTGTACTACGCCGGCTATGGCGCTCATCGGATGTGGCAGGGCTTGCAAGCTATCCCGGATTACAAAGGGAAAACCAGCTGCGAGCTGCCCAGACGAACTAAATGCCTTCTATGCTCGCTTCAAGACAAGCAACACTGAACCATGCATGAGAGCACCAGCTGTTCAGGACGACTATGTGATCTCGCTCTCTGTAGCCGATGTGAGTAAGACCTTTAAACAGATTAACATTCACAAGGCTGCGGGGCCAGACGGATTACCAGGACGCATACTTAGAGCATGCGCTGACCAGCTGGCAAGTGTCTACACTGACATTTTCAACCTCTCCCCTGATCCAGTCTGTAATACCTACATTTTTTTGCAATACCTGTGCCCAAGAACACCAAGGTAACCTTTCTAAATGACTATCACCCCGTAGCACTCACATCTGTAGCCATGAAATGCTTTGAAAGGCTGGTTATGGCTCATATCAGCACCATCATCTCAGACACTCTGGACCCATTCCAATTCTGATGGGCCACACCCAGGTGTTGAGTGTAGCCAATAACACATACGCCATCATTAAGTTTGCTGACGACACGACAGTGGTAGGCCTGATCACCGCCGACGATGAGACAGCCTATATGGAGGAGGTCAGTGACCTGGCAGTGTGGTGTCAGGACAACAACCTCTCCCTCAACGTCAGCAAGACAAAAGAGCTGATTGTGTCATGGGCCTCTCACTCCACCGGGTTACCACCTTAATTTTCTTCCACTCTGCTCACCACTCTCTCTACTCAGCCTAACTAGCTCCACCTGTCCCTGCTCTGCTCTGCTCTAATTACTCTGCCAGCTGCGCTGCATTACCCACTACCTCTCCCAGTATTTAAGGCCCTGTCTTTCAGCTCTCCGGTGTCAGATCGTCTGCAAAGCTCACACCCGGAACCTGTTTGCTCGCGCTTCTGGCTCACCCTGGTTTTGTGACCCCGGACCTGCCTGTTTTTTGGATACTCTTCTGCCTCAGGAGATCCAGACCTGCTTCTGCCATTACGACTCCTGACTACTCTTCAATCCCGGTAACTCTGACCAGCCTTCTGCCTTGCTACTACTTATTTTGGATTTCCCTTGAACTGTACTGCTGCCTGGTTTCATTCCGCCCTGTTGTGTCTGTGTCTCCCCCCCCCAGGACTTCTGGACCACCCACCACCGGCTTCATAGGACGCATCGCTGCCACTGGGGGGGGCACAGACCCAGCGCATTGGACGGGATCCCTGTTACCCCTGGAGCCTTCATTCACTCCCTACTTCCCTTTTCCCTTAAGTTTAATAAACTTTCTGGTGTGACGCAATTGTGGTCCTCTGGTCGTCTGTCTGAACCGTGACAGTACGATCTGACCATTATGGACTCAGCGCACACTTTCCCCGACATGGAAACCGATGAGCATGAGCAGCAGTTCCAGCAGCAGCAACAACAACTCGCCATGATCATTCAACTCCTCACCAACCTTACCCCAGCCAGTCTGCCCACCAGCCCAGCCCCCGAGTTACCTGCCCCGGTCATTGCAGCCGCTGCTCCGGAACCCAAGATTGGAAACCCCGAGCGGTTCAACGGCGATTCAACCCAGGTCCGGCCATTCCTGACTAGCTGCCGACTTCAGTTCTCCTTGCAGCCAAGGACCTTCGCCACGGAGGGGGCTAAAGTTGGGTATGCCATCACTCACCTGACGGGCCGAGCTCGACTCTGGGGAACAGCAGAGTTCGAACGTCAAACCCCCGCATGTGCAACCTTCGACCTGTTTGCTGAGGAGATGCTGAAGGTGTTTGACCTGGATTCACCCACCGCAGAGGCGTCTCGTGAACTGTTCAGTATTCGACAAGGCAGACGTACAGTCGCAGACCATTCCATCGACTTCCGAACCCTGGCTAGACGAAGTTCTTGGAACACACCATCGTTGGTGGACGCGTTCTTCCATAGTTTGGCTGACTATGTCAAGGACGAGTTGGTCTCCCATGAACTGCCTTCCACTCTTGATGAAGCCATCGCACTGACTGTCAGGATCGACAGAAGGATACAGACCCGTCGTCGTGAGAGGGGGCGCCAAGGTCCACCTACTACCGGCATTCGGAGAGATCCGACTGGGTTCCTGTCATCTACTGCCACTCACCCAGGTCAGCTTGATCAGTCTGAGCCTATGGAGATTGGGCGAGCCTCCCTCACTCCTGCAGAGCGCCAGCGCCGCTTCACCTCAAACCTCTGCCTCTATTGTGGAGGTGATGGACATCGGGTGGTAACCTGCCCTTTAAAGGGCCGAAGCTCACCGGGCATAGGGGGAGTCCGGTTGAGTTCAATGACCATCCAGTCCTCCGACCGCAAACCCCTGCTGCAAGTTCACCTCCGCCTCTCTGACTCAACTCACACCCTGGCTGCTCTGGTGGATTCTGGCGCCGAAGCCAACATAATGGACATCAAGCTGGCACGCCAACTGGGACTGGAGAACCTCCGTTTGACACCTCCTATTCCTGCCCGGGCACTGGACGGACACTTACTCGGATCGGTCACTCATGTCACGGCCCCGGTCTCGATGGGTCTGTCCGGAAACCATCAAGAAACTATCCAGTTTCACCTGCTCCCCTCTCCAGGCCAACCCCTCATCCTGGGTTACCCATGGCTCCGCCGGCACAACCCTCAGCTCGACTGGGTGACCGGGGTGATCAGGGAGTGGGGAGAGGACTGCCACCGAACCTGCCTGCTTGCTGCCGCACTACCCCCTCGGCCAGTACCTACTAACTCCGCTCCTGACCTCTCCAATGTCCCAGAATGCTACCATGGTCTCAGAGAGGTGTTTAACAAAGCAAGAGCCACATCTCTGCCCCCTCACCGACCGTACGACTGTGCCATCGACCTCCTCCCTGGAACAGCTCCTCCAAAGGGTCGTCTTTATTCGTTGTCTGCTCCTGAAAGAAAGTCCATGGAGGACTACATCAATGGCTCTCTGTCCGCAGGATTAATCCGTTCATCTTCATCTCCTGCTGGTGCTGGCTTCTTCTTTGTGGGGAAGAAGGACGGATCTCTTCGCCCCTGCATCGACTACAGGGGACTCAACGACATCACAGTGAAGAACCGTTACCCTCTGCCTCTGCTCACCTCTGCTTTTGAGTTGCTCCAGGGAGCCACTGTTTTTACCAAGTTGGATCTCAGAAACGCTTACCACCTAGTGCGGATCCGGGAGGGAGATGAATGGAAAACCGCATTCAATACACCAACAGGCCACTACGAGTATCTGGTTATGCCTTTTGGCCTCACCAATGCTCCTGCTGTGTTCCAGGCTCTAGTGAATGATGTACTGCGGGACATGTTAAACAAGTTTGTCTTCGTTTACCTGGATGACATCTTAATCTACTCCAGAAACCTGTCTGAACACACCCGCCATGTCCAGCAAGTCCTTCATCGTCTTCTGGAGAATTCCCTCTACGCCAAGGCAGAGAAATGTGAGTTTCACGTCAAGACAGTGGCCTTCCTGGGGTACATAGTGGCAGAGGGAAGTATCCAAATGGATCCTGCCAAAGTATCAGCAGTCACTTCATGGCCTGTTCCGGAGAACAGAAAGAAGCTGCAACAGTTTCTGGGGTTTGCTAACTTCTATAGGAAGTTTATCCGGAACTACAGTACCGTTGCTGCCCCTCTCACTGCTCTAACCAGCACCAAGCAACCCTTCACCTGGACCCCAGCAGCCGACAAAGCCTTCAGTACCCTCAAGGTGAGGTTCACCTCCGCTCCCATCCTCCAGATGCCTGATGTGGACCGGCAATTCATTGTGGAGGTGGACGCCTCGGATGTGGGAGTTGGTGCTGTGATTTCTCAGTGGGCTGCGGAGGATAGGAAGCTCCATCCCTGTGCCTTTTTCTCACGTCGGTTGTCCCCCTCTGAGTGCAATTACGACATAGGGAACCGTGAGCTGCTGGCTGTGAAGCTTGCCTTGGAGGAGTGGCGTCACTGGCTGGAGGGGTCCACCATTCCATTTCTCGTTTGGACCGATCATAAGAACTTGGAGTACATCCGCACGGCCAAACGGTTGAACTCCAGGCAGTCCCGCTGGGCCCTGTTCTTCACCAGGTTTAATTTCACTCTGTCATACCGGCCTGGATCACGCAACACCAAGCCAGACGCCCTCTCCCGTCAATTCCAGAAGGATGACACCCCCTCCAAGGACCCTGTGTCGATTCTGCCAAGTCCCTGCATCGTTGCAGCTCTGACCTGGGCTGTTGAGGAACAGGTACTGGAGGCTCTCCGTAACCAGCCAGGTCCCAGCACTTGCCCAGCTGACCGCCTTTTTGTCCCCGAAGACCTGAGGTCCCAGGTCGTTCAGTGGGGACATGACTCCCGCCTAGCTTGTCACCCTGGCTCCACCCGCACTTACAACCTGCTCGCCCAGAGGTTCTGGTGGCCCTCTCTGAGGAAGGATGTACGGGAATTCGTCCAAGCCTGCCCCATCTGCAACCAACACAAGTCGTCCTGCCAGCCCCCAGCCGGATTGCTGCAGCCCCTGCCTGTGCCCAGACGTCCCTGGTCTCACATCGCCCTTGACTTTGTCACGGGGCTGCCCCCTTCAAGTGGCATGACCGTCATTCTCACCATCGTTGACCGTTTCAGCAAGATGGCACACTTCATTCCCCTCCCCAAGCTCCCAACCGCCAAGGAGACCGCCCAGGTGGTCCTGGAACACGTCTTCCGGATCCACGGACTGCCTAAGGATGTAGTTTCTGACCGTGGTCCACAATTCTCCTCCGCTTTTTGGAAGGAGTTCTGTCACCTGCTGGGAGCCACAGTCAGTCTGACTTCCGGATTCCATCCCCAATCCAATGGGCAGTCAGAGCGGGCTAATCAGGAGCTCGAGAAGGCACTGCGATGCATGACTTCACGCAACCCCCACTCCTGGTCGCAGCAATTGACATGGGTGGAGTACGCACACAATTCTCTGACCTGCTCTGCCATCGGTATGTCCCCTTTCCAATGTGTTTATGGATACCAGCCTCCTCTATTTGCCAGCCAGGAAGAGGAGGTTACTTGCCCATCTGCACTTGCTTTTGCCCGTCGATGTCGCCGCACCTGGTCACAAGCCCGAGCCACACTCCTCAGATCCGTTGCCAGCTACACTACCGGGGCCAACCGTCGGAGAATTCCTGCTCCCACCTACCATGTTGGTCAAAGGGTGTGGTTGTCATCGAAGAACCTGCCACTCAGGGTGGAGTCGCAGAAGCTGGCACCTCGGTTCATTGGCCCATTCCCTATCATAAGAGTGATTAGCCCAACTGCTGTCCGGCTCCAACTGCCTAATTCCCTGAGGGTGCACCCCACTTTCCATGTGTCTAAGATTAAGCCCATCCATGAGAGTCCGCTGGTCCCTGCTGCGCCTGGTCCTCCTCCTCCACGGCTCGTCGATGGTGGTCTGGTTTACACCGTCCGCCGCCTGCTTCGGTCCAGACGGAGGGGTAGGGGTCTCCAGTACCTCATTGACTGGGAGGGCTATGGACCTGAGGAAAGGACCTGGGTGCCAGCTAGTCGGATTGTGGATAGGACTCTCATCACCGCTTTCCACCAACGGCATCCTGATCAACCTGCAATCCGTAGGGGCCGCCCCAGAGGGGTCCCTAACCGTCCGGCCCGCTCGGCTTCCTGTCCTGTGCCTGATCCTGTCTCGGGACCTGTCCCATCTCCCGACCACGGCCCTCCGGCTTCCTCCGAGGATGAGGACGTTCACTCGGACCGTTCGGAGGAGTTCTAGCCCTCCTCCGGCTCCCCTCCTCCCGCCCGGCGTGGTGTTGCTCTTGGGACTTCTGGGGCCGTCCCTTGGGGGGGGGGTTCTGTCATGGGCCTCTCACTCCACCGGGTTACCACCTTAATTTTCTTCCACTCTGCTCACCACTCTCTCTACTCAGCCTAACTAGCTCCACCTGTCCCTGCTCTGCTCTGCTCTAATTACTCTGCCAGCTGCGCTGCATTACCCACTACCTCTCCCAGTATTTAAGGCCCTGTCTTTCAGCTCTCCGGTGTCAGATCGTCTGCAAAGCTCACACCCGGAACCTGTTTGCTCGCGCTTCTGGCTCACCCTGGTTTTGTGACCCCGGACCTGCCTGTTTTTTGGATACTCTTCTGCCTCAGGAGATCCAGACCTGCTTCTGCCATTACGACTCCTGACTACTCTTCAATCCCGGTAACTCTGACCAGCCTTCTGCCTTGCTACTACTTATTTTGGATTTCCCTTGAACTGTACTGCTGCCTGGTTTCATTCCGCCCTGTTGTGTCTGTGTCTCCCCCCCCCCAGGACTTCTGGACCACCCACCACCGGCTTCATAGGACGCATCGCTGCCACTGGGGGGGGCACAGACCCAGCGCATTGGACGGGATCCCTGTTACCCCTGGAGCCTTCATTCACTCCCTACTTCCCTTTTCCCTTAAGTTTAATAAACTTTCTGGTGTGACGCAATTGTGGTCCTCTGGTCGTCTGTCTGAACCGTGACAGATTGTGGACTACAGGAAATGGAGGGCCGAGAATGCCTCCACCCACATCGACAGGGCTGTAGTGGAGCGGGTTGAGAGCTTCAAGTTCCTTGGTGTCTACATCAATAAGGAATTAACATGGTCCACACACACCAACACAGTTGTGAAGAAGGCATGACAACATCTCTTCCCCCACAGGAGACTAAAAAGATTTGGCATGGGCCCTCAGATCGTTAAAAGGTTCTACAGCTTTGATGGTGTGTTTAACCGCTTGGTATGGCAAGTGCTTGGCATCTGAACACAAGGCACTACAGAGGGTAATGCGTACGGCACAGTACATCAATGGTGCTAAGCTCCCTGCCACCCAGGAACTCTATACCAGGCAAAGGAAGACCCTAAAAATTGTCAAAAACTCCAGCCACCCAAGTCATAGATGTTCTCTCTGCTATCGCATGGCAAGCAGTACCGATATACCAAGTCTGGAACCAACAGGAACCTGAACAACTTATACCCCAAGCCATAAGACTGTTAAATAGTTAACCAAATAACTACCCTGACTATCTGCATTGATCATTTTTGCACTAACTCTTTTGACTCATCACATACGCTGCTGCTATTATCTATCCTGTTACCTAGTCACTCTAGTATTGGGACAGTGACACATTTGTTATTGTTTTGGCTCTGTACTCCAGCACTTTGGATTTTAAATTATACAATGACTATGAGGTTAACGTGCAGACTGTCAGCATTCATTTGAGGGTATTGTCATCCATATCGGGTGAACCATTTAGAAATTACAGCACTTTTTGTACATAGTCCCCCCACTTTAGGGGACCAAAAGTATTGGGACAAATTAACTTATACTGTATGTGTATTAACCTCTAAAAGTCTAAGCCATTGGGGGGGATAATCCTGAATGAATTGTGAATAATGATGAGTGAGAAAGTAACAAAAACACAAATATCATACCCCAAGACATGCTAACATTTTATGGGGGGTATGACTTTCTCATTCATCATTATTCACAATTCATTCAGGATTATCTGTAATCATGATTGTATCCACATTAATGTAGAAGTGTTTAGAAACATATTATTTTCTTATTTACAATGAAAGTGACTCCGAAATGACACCGTAAGCATACTGCTAAAGCAACACTTGAGTGGTTTAAGGGGAAACATTTAAATCTATTGGAATGGCCTAGTCAAAGCCCAGACCTCAATCCAATTGAGAATCTGTGGTATGACTTAAAGATTGCTGTACACCAGCGGAACCCATCCAAATTGAAGGAGCTGGAGCAGTTTTGCCTTGAAGAATGGGCAAAAATTCCAGTGGCTAGATGTGCCAAGCTTATAGAGACATACCCAAAGAGACTTGCAGCTGTAATTGCTGCAAAAGGTGGCTCTACAAAGTATTGACTTTCGGGGGGTGAATAGTTATGCATGCTCAGGTTTTAAGTTTTTTTGTCTTATTTCTTGTTTGTTTCACAATAAAAAATATTTTGCATCTTCAAAGTGGTAGGCATGTTGTGTAAATCAAATGATACATGATCATGAGGAAGGTGAGGGATCAGCCCAGAACTACACGGCAGGACCTGGTCAATGACCTGAAGAGAGCTGGGACCACAGTCTCAAAGAAAACCATTAGTAACACAATACGCAGTCATGGATTAAAATCCTGCAGTGCACGCAAGGTCCCCCTGCTCAAGCCAGCGCATGTCCAGGCCCGTCTGAAGTTTGCCAATGACCATCTGGATGATCCAGAGGAGGAATGGGAGAAGGTCATGTGGTCTGATGAGACACAAATAGAGCTTTTTGGTCTAAACTCGTGTTTGGAGGAAGAAGAAGGATGAGTACAACCCCAAGAACACCATCCCAACCGTGAAGCATGGAGTTGGAAACATCATTCTTTGGGGATGCTTTTCTGCAAAGAGGACAGGACGACTGCACCGTATTGAGGGGAGGATGGATGGGGCCATGTATCACGAGATCTTGGCCAACAACCTCCTTCCCTCAGTAAGAGCATTGAAGATGGGTCGTGGCTGGGTCTTCCAGCATGACAACGACCCGAAACACACAGCCAGGGCAACTAAGGAGTGGCTCCGTAAGAAGCATCTCAAGGTCCTGGAGTGGCCTAGCCAGTCTCCAGACCTGAACCCAATAGACAATCTTTGGAGGGAGCTGAAAGTCCGTATTGGCCAGCGACAGTCCCAAAACCTGAAGGATCTGGAGAAGGTCTGTATGGAGGAGTGGGCCAAAATCCCTGCTGCATTGTGTGCAAACCTGGTCAAGACCTACAGGAAACGTATGATCTCTGTAATTGCAAACAAAGGTTTCTGTACCAAATATTAAGTTCTGCTTTTCTGATGTATCAAATACTTATGTCATGCAATAAAATGCAAATTAATTACTTAAAAATCATACAATGTGATTTTCTGGATTTTTGTTTTAGATTCCGTCTCTCACAGTTGAAGTGTACCTATGATAAAAATGACAGACCTCTACATGCTTTGTAAGTAGGAAAACCTGCAAAATCGGCAGTGTATCAAATACTTGTTCTCCCCACAGTATATACAAAAGGAATGTAACCCAAACAAAGAGCGAGGTATAACCTCTACACAATACATGGGACGAGACCCCTAAACAACAACAGCACTATACACGGTACTCACGAGACCAACGGACATGGGACAAGACAGTCCGGGGTTGGTGGTAACGATCCATGTCAGTGACGCCTAGAAAGCCAGTGACTTAGACCTCCGGAACTGGTGAGCGGAATGAGCAGCAGTACCGGGGGGATCCGTGACAGTAGAATAATAGTGAAGACATCAAAACTATGAAAAAACACATATGGAATCATGTAGTAACCAAAAAAGTGTTAAACAAATCACAATATATTAAAATAGCCACCCTTTGCCTTGATGACAGCTTTGCACACTCTTGGCATTCTCTCAACCAGCTTCATGAGGTAGTCACCTGGAATGCATTTGAATGTCACGGTTTCTGCCGAGGCTGCTCCTTCTCCTTGTTCGGGCAGGCTTCGGCGGTCGTCGTCCCCGGAGTACTAGCTGCCACCGTTCGTTGTTTCTGTGTTCGTTTGGTTTGGTCTGTTTTGGTACACCTGTTTCTCATTTTGTCTTGATTATGTGTCCTTTAAGTTCTCGTTGTTTCTGTCTTGTGGTTGTGTGTAGTTGTTCCATGTCAGCAGGTGTTGCCAGTCAGTTTGTGCTCTATTTTTATAGAGAGTCCGCACTGTTGTGCGTTTGTTGTATTTTTACGCTGAGTGCGTTATTTTCCTTGTGCCTCCGGCTCTGTTTGTAGCCGTTCATTCTGTGGACTTTATTAAAGTATTTTGGACTTGCATCTGCATCCTGCATTTGATTCCACACCACACCTACGCCCATCTCTGACATTGAATTAACAGGTGTGCCTTGCTGGTGACACTGTCTGTGATTTATTTAGAATTCAAGGCACACTTAACCAGCATGGCTACCACAGCATTTTGCAGCGATACGCCATCCTATCTGATTTGGGCTTAGTGGGACTATTATTTGTTTTTCAACAAGACAATGACACAACACACCTCCAGGCTGTGTAAGGGCTATTTTACCAAGAAGGAGAGAGATGGGGTGCTGCATCAGATGACCTGGCCTCCACAATCCCCCGACCTCAACCCAATTGAGATGGTTTGGGATGAGTCGGAAAGAAAAGCAGCCAACAAGTGCTCAGCATATGTGGGAACTCCTTCAAGACTGTTGGAAAAGCATTCCAGGTGAAGCTGGTTGAGAGAATGCCAAGAGTGTGCAAAGCTGTCATCAAGGCAAAGGGTGGATACTTTGAAGAATCTAAAATCTAAAATATATTTAGATTTGTTTAACACTTTTTTGGTTACTACGTGATTCCATATGTGTTATTTCATAGTTTTGATGTCTTCACTATTATTCTACAATGTAAAAAATAGTAAAAAATAAAGCAAAACCTTTGAATGAGTAGGTGTGTCCAAACTTTTGACCGGTACTGTATATCAGACAGATCACACAGGCGTGTCAACTAAAATATACAGTGAGGGAAAAAAAGTATTTGATCCCTTGCTGATTTTGTACGTTTGCCCACTGACAAAGACATGATCAGTCTATAATTTTAATGGTAGGTTTATTTGAACAGTGAGAGACAGAATAACAACAAAAAAATCCAGAAAAACGCATGTCAAAAATGTTATAAATTGATTTGCATTTTAATGAGGGAAATAAGTATTTGACCCCTCTGCAAAACATGACATAGTACTTGGTGGCAAAACCCTTGTTGGCAATCACAGAGGTCAGACGTTTCTTGTAGTTGGCCTCCAGGTTTACACACATCTCAGGAGGGATTTTGTCCCACTCCTCTTTGCAGAACTTCTCCAAGTCATTAAGGTTTCGAGGCTGACGTTTGGCAACTCGAACCTTCAGCTCCCTCCACAGATTTTCTATGGGATTAAGGTCTGGAGACTGGCTAGGCCACTCCAGGACCTTAATGTGCTTCTTCTTGAGCCACTCCTTTGTTGCCTTGGCCGTGTGTTTTGGGTCATTGTCATGCTGGAATACCCATCCACGACCCATTTTCAATGCCCTGGCTGAGGGAAGGAGGTTCTCACCCAAGATTTGACGGTACATTGCCCCGTCCATCGTCCCTTTGATGCGGTGAAGTTCTCCTGTCCCCTTAGCAGAAAAACACCCCCAAAGCATAATGTTTCCACCTCCATGTTTGACGGTGGGGATGGTGTTCTTGGGGTCATAGGCAGCATTCCTCCTCCTCCAAACACGGTGAGTTGAGTTGATGCCAAAGAGCTCGATTTTGGTCTCATCTGACCACAACACTTTCACCCAGTTCTCCTCTGAATCATTCAGATGTTCATTGGCAAACTTCAGACGGGCCTGTATATATGCTTTCTTGAGCAGGGGGACCTTGCGGGCGCTTCAGGATTTCAGTCCTTCACGGCGTAGTGTGTTACCAATAGTTTTCTTGGTGACTATGGTCCCAGCTGCCTTGAGATCATTGACAAGATCCTCCCGTGTAGTTCTGGGCTGATTCCTCACCGTTCTCATGATCATTGCAACTCCACGAGGTGAGATCTTGCATGGAGCCCCAGGCCGAGGGAGATTGACAGTTATTTTTTGTTTCTTCCATTCGCGAATAATCGCACCAACTGTTGTCACCTTCTCACCAAACTGCTTGGCGATGGTCTTGTAGCCCATTCCAGCCTTGTGTAGGTCTACAATCTTGTTCCTGACATCCTTGGAGAGCTCTTTGGTCTTGGCCATGGTGGAGAGTTTGGAATCTGATTGATTGATTGCTTCTGTGGACAGGTGTCTTTTATACAGGTAACAAGCTGAGATTAGGAGCACTCCCTTTAAGAGTGTTGTCCTAATCTCAGCTCGTTACCTGTATAAAAGACACCTGGGAGCCAGACATCTTTCTGATTGAGAGGGGGTGAAATACTTATTTCACTCATTAAAATGCAAATCAATTTATAACATTTTTGACATGTGTTTTTCTGGATTTTTTTGTTGTTATTCTGTCTCTCACTGTTCAAATAAACCTACCATTAAAATTATAGACTGATCATTTCTTTGTCAGTGGGCAAACGTACAAAATCAGCAGGGGATTAAATACTTTTTTCCCTCACTGTATATCCCAGTCAAGATTGAAGAATGGGTCAAATGGACAAAGTGAGTATAAGTCAGTGCTTTTGCCTGTAATAATTTGTATGAATTTGAGTGGTTGCATACAATACATGTTGACAGAATGGCTGTGAGAAAGAGAGACTGTTGCTGTGCTCCCAGGTAAAGCCATTGATTCTGGTAGCACTGAAGGCCCCAGTATTCAGTCAGGCAGCTTGAAGAACCATCAACGCCCATGTCACGGCTTGCAGTGGCATGATAGGGAGTTTACAATAACTTTCATCACCAAAGCCATGTTAGCATTACTGCACATGTTGCTGAACAATTCAACCGATTTGTTAGTGTCATTGATATATGGAAATTGAGTTCATAAGCATTGACTGTAATACCTGTAGGATCCTGTGGTGGAATTACAGCTGTGCAAGGTATTGGGAACAGCTTTATTCCAGGGCCCATATTCACAAAGTGTCTTCAGAGTAGAAATAGTGATCTAGGACCAGCTCCCCCTTCTCAATATAATAATATTCATTGTCATCTAAAAGTTTAAACTGATCCTAAATCAGTACTGCTACTCTGAGATGCTTTGTGAATACGTGCCCTTGTCTGTCAGCAGCATGCTGCTTTCTGTGGTCCAACTTCCTCTCCACTTGAAATGCAACAACCACATGAATAAGAATTAGCATTAGCCTAGGCAGTAACTTAGCTAATGACTAACACTCAGGTAAATGTGCACAAGCCTAATCACCCAAATTATATCAAAGCAACACAACCTATTTTCAGTAAAATCAGGAAGGGCATTTGGCTATATTGCCAGCTTTTTCAGTCTCCAATGCATCAATAAACAGGCAGGGGAACTAAGTAGTTTGACAAAAAGTGTTCAATAGTCAGTAACTATTCTTTAAAATATAGCTAGCAATTATATAGCTAGTTATTTTCTAGAAACCTAGCTACAGTCCACTTAGTTAGCTAAGGTGAACTCAACTCAGACTGATGGTGTGAATGTACGTTAGCTAGTTTCCCCTCAGCAGTTTCAATCTAGCGAACTAGTTAATGGCATTTTCTCAACTTCATCAATCAGATGGATTGCTAGAAAATATATTAGTTTTCCCTCGCATCTAAAGCTGCGTGATACAGCTGGCCAATTGATAGTAAAATAGGATGAATGATACAGCTAGCTAGCTGCAATGGCAATGCCAATGGCTAGCCAGGAGTTTGTCTGAAATGTAGACTGTGTGCAATTCGTCCACTGCCAGTCTTATCAACCGCTTGCTGAACACGGTTGTTTTAATAACTTTTCTCCATACATCGCTTTATATATTAAACTTTTGCCAAAGCCAGTTGGCAAGCATGCTAAAACGTCCCCTTTGACAGTAAACATTTTTAAGCACATCTGTTGCAGTGGCTTAAACAACAGGATGGACTGGACACTGCTAAAATTCAAAATAGCTGTGTTGAAAACATCCTCACTCACTTCTTCCATGTTTACTGCTTTGCGCGTGTGTCTACACGGATCATAAACACGGGTGAAATTAGCAGAAGTGAGGGATTTGGCAGAGACTTTCCTTTTGCGAGGGAGGAGACTTTGCTTCCTTCCTTCACACAATGAAAATCACAATTGTTCATGTCATTCCCCCGAGAAGTTAAATTGGAAGTAACAACTTTTGCGAAAACGTTTATTCTGTGTAACCGATATTACCCTTTTATTAAAGTGTTTCACAAAAGGACATTTTACTACAATTTCAATTACAATGCCAGTGTCCATTACACATGGTGGATGCTCAGGGACGAACGTCCGAACACTGAATGAATTTGGTGCAAACATAAATCTTTCTAACTCTATCGACCTGGGCCCTAGTTTTCCGGACCCAGCTCAGCCAGACCGGAGAATCCAGGCGCTGCTAGACATGTGGGAGATGCAAAGGCTGCTGAAGATCTCTCTGGTGTCCTCCAAGGTCATCGTGAATAAATGGAGAGCAGAGTTTTGTGGATGCCATCATCGATTTGTCTCTCAGCACCAGCACAGCACAGAGCTCCGCTTCTGCAGTGATCAGTTGAAGCTCCAGGCCTTTGCAGACCATGAACCCACTGCCATATTCCTTGCGGTCTTCAACACGATCGCCAAGATTTTGGATTCCAGCGACCCCCTCGCAGAGGGCTACAAAGCGCAGTTGACTCCCGCCAATGAGAGCTCCGTGATAGGCTTCCTGTCCAAAGTGTATGGCTATGTGTCTTCCCTGAGAGAGAAGGGCAGTGCACCACTTACCTCCAGTCAGATGAGGGCACCATAGCCAACAGGAGTCTCCAGGCCCTGTATGAGCGTCTCGTCAAGCCCCTTTCCTCACCTGGTCAAGCTCAAGCCTGCTACAGCCCAAGCTTCAACCACAAGGTTCTGGTGTCGCTGGAGACAGGGCAGGGAGCTTCAGTGGGTCTTCCTGATGGGCGAAAAGGACATACAGGAGGAGGAGGAGTGGTATGGGGATGAGGGAGTTCTGGGGTACGTGGTCATCGGCGTTGGGATGGAACTGTCTGAGCTACTGCCGTTTTATTCATTTTACTGGCTGCCTACTTGTTTTTTCTTTTTTTATTCTACACAAATACCACCAACACCTTCAGTGGTCTCAGGTTACTTGCTGACTGCTGCTGGGCCACTGTCCATCAGTTCACCTCAGCATAGAAGAGAATGGAGTTTAACATTTAACATTGTTTACATCGATTACATGATATGATTACAGATGTCTGAGCGTTACAAAGCAATAATGTCTTAACCTGCAAGCTTGCATGAAATACACACAAAATGTTAAAACACAATAGCTAAAGGATTTATGCATTAAAACGTTAGTCCATTCGACTGGGTGGCACATGGGCCGAATCAAGTGCAGATTGAGTAATGTTTGTTGTCCCCTCCAGAGATTGGACAGTTTGATGAGCTGAGCTGGTGATCCTTCTTCAAGTTTCAAGTGTTTTATGTATTTATTATTTGTTTTATTATTTGTTTTATGTATTATTTTTGTCGTAGTCCCGTGTAGCTCAGTTGGTAGAGCATGGCGCTTGCAACGCCAGGGTTGTGGGTTCGATTCCCACGAGGGACCAGTATGAAAATGTACGCACTCACTAACTATAAGTCGCTCTGGATAAGAGCGTCTGCTAAATGACAAAAATGCCCACCACTTATGTCACGTGCACTAGTACAGCACAAGTACAATGCAATAATCAATATCAATGTAGCACTAAAAATAACATAAGGTAGAACAAAAACACATGACAAATAGAAATAAGAAGAACACGAGAAAGTAAGAAGCTATATACAGGGTCGGTTCCAATACCATATTTACAATGTGCAGGGATACTGGAGTGATAGAGGTAGATATGTATCGGGCACAAGAGGTTGGTTGCACCTTAATTGGGGAGGGCGGGCTCATGGTAATGGCTGGAGCGGAATAGTATCAAATACATTAAACACATGGTTTCCATGTGTTTGATGCCATTCCATTTGCTCCGTTCCAGACATTATTATGAGCTGTCCTCCCCTCAGCAGCCTCCACTGGTATATGGGTAAGGTGACTAGACATCAGGAAATATGATCAAAATCAAATCAAATGTATTGGTCACATATACATGGTTAGCAGATGTTATTGCGAGTGTAGCGAAATGCTTGTGCTTCTAGATCTGACAGTGCAGCAATATCTAGCAAGTAATATCTAACAATTCCACAACAAATACAGTGAGGGAAAAAGGTATTTGATCCCCTGCTGATTTTGTACGTTTGCCATCTGACAAATAAATTATCAGTCTATAATTTTATTGGTAGGTTTATTTGAACAGTGAGAGACAGAATAACAACAAAGAAATGCAGAAAAACGCATGTCATAAATGTTATAAATTGATTTGCATTTTAATGAGGGAAATAAGTATTTGACCCCCTCTCAATCAGAAAGATTTCTGGCTCCCAGGTGTCTTTTATACAGGTAATGAGCTGAGATTAGGAGCACACTCTTAAAGGCAGTGCTCCTAATCTCAGCTTGTTACCTGTATAAAAGACACCTGTCCACAGAAGCAATCAATCAATCAGATTCCAAACTCTCCACCATGGCCAAGACCAAAGAGCTCTCCAAGGATGTCAGGGACAAGATTGTAGACCTACACAAGGCTGGAATGGGCTACCATCCCCAAGCAGCTTGTTGAGAAGGTGACAACAGTTGGTGCGATTATTCGCAAATGGAAGAAACACAAAATAACTGTCAATCTCCCTCTCCCTGGAGTTGCAATGATCATGAGAACGGTGAGGAATCAGCCCAGAACTACACGGGAAGATCTTGTCAATGATCTCAAGGCAGCTGGGACCATAGTCACCAAGAAAACAATTGGTAACACACTACGCCGTGAAGGACTGAAATCCTGCAGCGCCCGCAAGGTCTCCCTGCTCAAGAAAGCACATATACAGGGCCGTCTGAAGTTTGCCAATGAACATCTGAATGATTCAGAGGAGAACTGGGTGAAAGTGTTGTGGTCAGATTAGACCAAAATTGAGCTCTTTGGCATTAACTCAACTCGCCGTGTTTGGAGGAGGAGGAATGCTGCCTATGACCCCAAGAACACCATCCCCACCGTCAAACATGGAGGTGGAAACATTATGCTTTGGGGGTGTTTTTCTGCTAAGGGGACAGGAGAACTTCACCGCATCAAAGGGACGATGGACAGGGCAATGTACCGTCAAATCTTGGGTGAGAACCTCCTTCCCTCAGCCAGGGCATTGAAAATGGGTCGTGGATGGGTATTCCAGCATGACAATGACCCAAAACACACGGCCAAGGCAACAAAGGAGTGTCTCAAGAAGAAGCACATTAAGGTCCTGGAGTGGCCTAGCCAGTCTCCAGACCTTAATCCCATAGAAAATCTGTGGAGGGAGCTGAAGGTTTGAGTTGCCAAACGTCAGCCTCGAAACCTTAATGACTTGGAGAAGATCTGCAAAGAGGAGTGGAACAAAATCCCTCCTGAGATGTGTGCAAACCTGTTGGCCAACTACAAGAAACGTCTGACCTCTGTCAAATATTTATTTCCCTCATTACAATGCAAATCAACTTATAACATTTCTGACATGCGTTTTTCTGGATTTTGTTGTTGTTATTCTGTCTCTCACCGTTCAAATAAACCTACCATTAAAATTATAGACTGATCATGTCTTTGTCAGTGGGCAAACGTACAAAGTCAGCAGGGGATAAAATACTTTTTTGATGAGAGGATGAGGTTCAGGTGCGCTGGAGGTGATTAGGGTGCGTTGGGTTTCCATTCCGGTGTTGCCGAGGTGGTGCGCTCAGACCGGTGGCTCAGTAGACCGGCGAATCAGAGCGCCAGAGGGGAGCAACGGGAGGAGGCGTGACAGGTAATGCAATATATGTAAACATTATTAAAGTGGCATTATTAAAGTGACTAGTGTTCCATTTATTCAAGTGGCCAGTGATTTTCAAGTCTTTATTTATGTAGGCAGCAGCCTCTCTGTGCTAGTGATGGCTGTTTAACAGTCTGATGGCCTAAATAGAGTAGCAGCAGCGTAAATGATGATTGTATGTAAGTGCGTGTGTGTGTGTGCAAAGTCAGTAAATGTGTGTGCATGTTATGTGTGTGTTGGAGCGTTAGTGTGCGTGAGTGTGTAGAGTCCTGTGAGTGTGCATAGAGATGGTGCAGAAACTAAATACAAGGGTCAACTCAGATAGTCTGTGTAGTTATTCTGCTATTTAGCAGTCTCATGGCTTGGGGATAGAAGCTCAGGAGCCTGTTGGTGTCAGACTTGATGCACCGGTACCGCTTGCCGTGCGGAAGCAGAGAGAACAGTCAATGGCTTGGGTGGCTGGAGTCTTTAACGATTTTCCGGGCCTTCCTTTCACAACACCTGATATAGAGGTCCTGGAGGCATAGTGTCCATCAACAGGGTAAAGATGTCATCAGCCTGAGTAAGGAGGAGAATATGGTCATAAAAGGTTTCCCTAGCCATGTATGTCAAAATCTATTGGATGGGAATTACTGTGACCAGACTGCATCACTGTAAGTTAAACACTTGTGCCACATGTTTTCTATTTTGTCCTTTTTCTTTATTTCCTCATGTGCTTTATTTTGAATGTATTAACCTAGAAGTACTTTAAATAATTATCTTATCATGTGCCATGTTTTGGTTGTGTTAGAACGGCGCTAGAATGTATAGCGGCCATTTTACGAGCTCCTGCCCAATTCTGCTATTTATTAATTTTTTATTCAATTGCGCTGATCTTAACTTTTTTTGTACGTAATGTTCCTACGACCGAAAAGAGCTTCTGGACATCAGAACACTAACCTCGGTTTGGATGAACATTTCTATTTCAATGAGTCAGCGGCAGCTGTCATGAAGTGCTTATACAGAAACCCAGCCTTAAACCCCAAAGAGCAAGCAATGCAGATGCACGGTGGCTGGGAAAAACTCCCTAGAAAGGCAGGAACCTAGGAAGAAACATAGAGAGGAACCAGGCTGGCCAGTCCTCTTCTGTCTGTGCCAGGTGGCAATTATAAGAGTTCTTCAAGTATAAATATATGTAAATATACACTGAGCGTACAAAATATTGGGAACAGCTGCTCTATCCATGACACAGACAGACCAGGTGAATCTAGGTGAAAGCTATGATCCTTTATTGATGCTACTTGTTAAATCCACTTCAGTCAGTGTAGATGAAGGGGAGGAGACAGGTTAAAGAAAGATTTTGAAGCCTTGAGACAATTGAGACATGGATTGTCTATGTGTGCTATTCAGAGGGTGAATGGGCAACACAAAAGATTGAAGTACCTTTGAATGGGGTATGGTAGGCGCACCGGTTTGAGTGTGTCAAGAACTGTGTATGTAAATTGTAAAGTATTTTGTCTGTAATGTCTTTTTCATTATGTGTCCGACCCCAGTAAGACTAGCTTTCATCATTGGCATCGGCTAATGGGGATCCTAATAAATCAAATCAAATCAAATCAATCATGTTTCACCACCCAAAGGACATCCAGCCAACTTGTCACAACTGTTGGAAGCATTGCCTGAATAATTTCAACACCTTGTAGAGTCCATGCCCCGACAAATTGAGGCTGTTCTGAGGGCAAAAGGAGGTGCAACTCAATATTAGGAAGGTGTTCCTAATGTTTTGTACACTCAGTGTACCAGTCAAAAGTTTGGATACACCTACTCATTCCAGGGTTTTTCTTTATTTTTACTATTTTCTACATTGTAGAATAATAGTGAAGACATCAAAACTATGAAATACACATATGGAATCATGTAGTAACCAAAAAAGTGTTAAACAAATCAACATATATTTTATATATGAGATTCTTCAAATAACCACCCTTTGCCTTGATGAGACCTTTGCACACTCTTGGCATTGTCTCAACCAGCTTCATGACGAATGCTTTTCCAACAGTCTTGAAGGAGTTCCCACATATGCTGAGCACTTGTTGGCTGCTTTTCCTTCACTCAACACTATCCACAAACGAAGCAGCACATTTAATTTGTTGTGTCAGAGTGAAGGAAGTAGTTGTAATTCAAATCTGAAGGAGCTGTTACATAATAATCGGATTTAGCCTTTCTGATTTGTCTTACACAATGATTCCTCAGTTGCTTAAAAGTTTGCCAGTCCGGGTCTAACCCTGTGTTCATGGCCTTGACCCAAGCATAATCTCTTTTATGAATTACTTCTGATAATTCCGGAGTGTACCATGCATTCGATCTACCTTTAACCCTTAATTTTTTTAAGGGAGCATGATTATCCACAATAGAATTGAAGACAACTGCAAAAAGGCTGAAAGCTAAGTCAGGTTCAGGGATAGCTGAAATACAATCAAGGTCACTAAAATAAAGATCATGTAAAAAAGCCTGTTCACTGAAGTTTTTTAAGTTCCTCTTTGTGATGATACGAGGCTTAGATTTTTGTATTCTCACATCTCTATTACAAAAAACTGGGCAATGGTCACTAATGTCTCTGATATATTCATTAAAATAAGATAAATCAGAGTGGACTTTGAAGGATCTTTAGGGTTGGGCTGTGTAGGCTTAGTCACCAGTTGGGTTAGGTTTAGATCATTACAAATGTCTTTTAGATTGTCTGAAGCCTGCATTTCCCAATCATAATTTAGGTCACCCTGGATAATAACTTCTGATTTAGTAAAAGAAGACATCAAACTAGTTTACTCCTCGAGTGCACAAAGGTTAGCCGAGGGAGGACAGTTGTGGATACATTTTCCCCCAGACAAAGGCTTAAAGATAGTAGCTCAAATTTTTTGCCAAGGGTCATGGATTTCAGTAAAGAGAGAGAAAATATTTTTTATAAGAATGGCCACTCCACCACCTCTACCCTGTCTATCAGCTCTGAACACATTATAACCCTCAATATTAATATCAGAGTCCAGAATATCCCCAGAGATCCAAGTTTCAGAATGTCTGGATTTGTCTGCATAGCCCAGATCTTGGTGTAATCCAGTTTAGGAAGTAAGCTCCTAATATTCAGGTGCACCAACACAAGTCCTTTACGATTTTTAAAGTCACATGGAGTCTCCAACTCAAACAAGCTATGTTCAATAGGCGGTTGCAGGCCCTGTCTGATGGTTGATAATAATTTAGTTTTTATGGCTATAAGATTGCATAGAACTGCCCCATTTGGTCTATCCCTATTAGTAATAGTAGAAATTGGATTGACTTTTCCAAGGTTGGCACCATAGGGCCTGAGGCCACAGCCAATGTCAATATGAGGAACTCTCAGAGTAACCAATGATGGAATGCTATAAACTGATTTACATGGAGTTTGGTTGCTATTACATGCATACTGGGAATATATAGTTATTTCTATAAATAATGGGGCCAATGTGTGACATTAGGATACACATTTCAAAATGGTTTGAAACAAAAATAAAAATGATTTTCATGCAGTTCCACATGTGTACTTAGAGGAATAAAAGTGAATATATACTTTCTATCTGTCAACCGGACGGGACCTCCTAGTGTTGACACAGAGCCCCGCCGATCCAACACGACTGGTTTGCCGATGAAATCGTCTGATGTGGTTTCAACAGGCTTCCCATTGCGACGACCACGAAGATCCATCTGCTAGCCCCGGCCCGCTAGCACGCGCAATCAACAGCCGTGCCTCCTGCTCACCTGTGCTTTAGAAGCCTACGATCTGCTCCCAAACTTACTTAGTGCTGTTCACTGGACCTTATGATTTCTCAGCTACACAGCTAATGCCTGCTGGACTGTTCCTTTACACGGTTCCCCATCCTGTTTATCTGTTTAGCCTCAGCCCAAACTTTCGTCGGCATTACCAGTTGTTGTCTTAGCCCTCTTGAATAACACCTGTGATTGCGTTATGCCTCTCTTCCATGTCAATATGCCTAGCCTATTGCTGTTTGGGTTAGTTCTTATTATACAATTTCACTGTAGAGCCCCAAGTTCAGCTCAACCAGCCTCAAAGAGCTCCTTTGCCCACCCCCCATACACGCAGAGAACGGCTCAATCGGTACCTCCAGTGATGCTCTCTCTTTCATAGTTACCCAATGCTTAGGTGTACGTCCACTGTACTCATATCCTTCCATATCCTTGTCTGTACATAATGCCCTGAATCTATTCTACAACGCCCGGAAATCTTTTCCTTTTTTTCTCTGTACCCAATGCACTAGAAGACCAGTTCTTAAAGCCTTTAGCCGTATCCTTATTCTACTCCTCCTCTGTTCCTCTGGTGATGTAGAGGTTAACCCAGGTTCTGTAGCCCCCAGTATCACTCCTACTCCCCAGGCGTTATCATTTGTTGACTTCTGTAACCGTAAAAGCCTTGGTTTCTTGCACGTTAACATCCGAAGCCTTCTCCCTAAATTTTAGTTATTCACTGCGTTAGCACACTCCGCCAACCCTGATGTTCTAGCAGTGTCTGAATCCTGGCGTAGGAAGGCCACCAACAATTCAGAAATTTCCATCCCCAACTACAACATTTTCCGTCTCGATAGAACTGCCAAAGGGGGTGGGGTTGCAATCTACCTGCAGAGCTCTATCATACTATCCAAGTCTGTGCCCAAACAGTTTGAGCTTCTACTTCTAAAAATCCACCTTTCCAGAAATAAGTCTCTCACTGTTGTCGCTTGCTACAGACCCCCCTCAGCCCCGAGCTGTGCCCTGGACACCATATGTGAACTGATTGCCCCCCATCTATCCTCAGAGTTCGTACTGCTTGGTAGCACTAACTCCAAAAAGTTTTGGGACACTGTAAAGTCCATGGAGAATAAGAGCACCTCCTCCCAACTGCCCACTGCACTGAGGCTAGGAAACACTGTCACCACCAATAAATCTACAATAATCGAGAATTCAACAAGCATTTTGCTACGGCTGGCCATGCTTTCCACCTGGCTACCACTACCCTGGCCACCAGCTCTGCACCATCCACTGCAACTTGCCCATGCCCCGCCCCCGCTTCTTCTTTACACAAATTCAGACAGCTGATGTTCTGAAAGAGCTGCAAAATCTGGACCCCTACAAATCATCTGGGCTAGACAATCTGGACCCTTTCTAAAATTAGCCGCCGAAATTGTCGCAACCCCTATTACTAGCCTGTTTAACCTCTCTTTCGTAACATCTGAGATCCCCAGAGATTGGAAAGCTGCCGCGGTCATCCCCCTCTTCAAAGGGGGTGACACTCTAGATCCAAACTGTTACAGATCTATATCCATCCTGCCCTGTCTTTCGAAAGTTTTAGAAAGCCAAGTTAACAAACAGATCACCGACCATTTCGAATCCCACCGTACCTTCTCCGCTATGCAATCCGGTTTCCGAGCTGGTCATGGGTGCACCTCAGCCACGCTCAAGGTCCTAAACGATATTATAACCGTGATCGATTAAAGACAGTACTGCGCAGCCATCTTCATCAACCTGGCCAAGGCTTTCGACTCTGTCAACCACCGCATTCTTATTGGCAGACTAAAAAGCCTTGGTTTCTCAAATGACAGCCTCGCCTGGTTCACCAACTACTTCTCAGATAGAGTTCAATGTGTCAAATTGGAGGGGCTGTTGTCTGGACCACTGGCAGTCTCTATGGGGGTGCCACAGGGTTCAATTCTCGGGCCGACTCTATTCTCTGTGGATATCAATGATGTTGCTCTTGCTGCTGGTGACGCTTGGATCCACCTCTATGCGGACGACACCATTTTGTATACATCTGGCCCTTCATTGGACACTGTTAACAAACCTCCAAAAGAGCTTCAACGCCATACAACACTCCGTAGCCTCCAACTGCTCTTAAACACTAGTAAAACTAAATGCATGCTCTTCAACCGAATGCTGCTTGCACCCGCCCATCCGACTAGAATCATACTCTCGGTGGGTCTGACCTAGAGTATGTGGACAACTACAAATACCTAGGTGTCTGGTTAGACTGTAAACTCTCCTTCCAGACTCACATTAAGCATCTCCAATCAAAAGTTAGATCTAGAATCGGCTTCCTATTTCGCAACAAAGCCTCCTTCACTCATGCTGCCAAACATGCCCTCGTAAAACTGACTATCCTACCGATCCTTGACTTTGGTGATGTCATTTACTAAATAGCCTCCAACACTCTACTCAGCAAATTGGATGTAGTCTATCACAGTGCCATCTGTTTTGTCACCAAAGCCCCATATACTACCCTCCATTGTGACCTGTACGCTCTTGTTGGCTGGCCCTCACTACATATTCGTCGCCAAACCCACTGGCTCCAGGTCATCTATAAATCACTGCTAGGCAAATCCCCGTCTTACCTTAGCTCACTGGTCACCATAGCAACACCCACCCGTAGTCTGCCTCCAGCAGGTATATCTCACTGGTCATCCTCAAAGCCAACACCTCCTTTGGCCGCCATTCCTTCCAGTTCTCTGATGCCAATGACTGGAACGAACTGCAAAAATCTCTGAAGCTGGAGACTCTTATCTCCCTCACTAACTTTAGGCGTCAGTTGTCAGAGCAGCTTACCGATCACTGCACCTGTACACAGCCCATCTGTAATTAGCCCATCCAACTACCTCATCCCCATATTGTTATTTATTTTGCTAATTTGCACCCCAGTATCTCTATTTGCACATCATCTTTTGCACATCAATCATTCCAGTGTTAATACGAAATTGTAACTATTTTGCACTATAGCCTATTTATTGCCTTACCTCCATAATTTACTACATTCGCACACACTGTATATATTTTTTCTGTTGTATTTTTGACTTTATGTTTTGTTTACCCCATATGTAACTCTGTGTTGTTGTTTTTATCGCACTGCTTTGTTTTATCTTGGCCAGGTCGCAGTTGTAAATGAGAACTTGTTCTCAACTGGCTCACCTGGTGAAATAAAGATGAAATAAGAATAACAAATAACAAAATGTGACAAATATTTTTTGTTGTTGATTTTATTTGATTTATACTTAGTAGTGTATATGGACTCTGTAGTCTGCAGACTTCTGGGGTTTAAGTCACACTCCTTCTCTTCAATCAAAACAGACACATCCCTCTCTGAGAGACACCACCATAACAACCATTGCCTGATTAGCAACACCCCCAATAACGGAGAAAATGTTATAGAATAAAGACCCACACTTTATCCTGTCCTATGAAAAAATTGAATAAAGATCCACACTTTATCCTATCCTATGAAACATTTTCCGTTGCTGCCCTCTTAAACCTGATTGATCTTTTGAAGCGATGCTCTAATGCTACCCATGGTGTATGTCTTTCTTTTGTTGTACCATTTTCCTACTGAGGGGATGCATGCGGAATGTGTTTTTCCAGGTTGTGATCAAATGCTCTACTTTCATGGTTTCTATATGTTCTATATTTTTCACCATGTTAACGGGCATTTAATAAATGTACAACCTTTTGAGTTGTCTATTTTCTGAAGATGCATATAATTATAGTAGACTATATTTTATGGTATTCTGACCTAATCTGATCATAGGGCAACAGAACATAAGTAGTTGCCTATACAATGTTTTACAGACATCTACCATAACTTAAGAGGTACTTAATGGTGTTCTACAGCTCGATAAATTACTTTGCAATGACCCAGTGTCACAAATGATGGCTTCTATTGATTGTGCAGCATACCCTGGGATAGCCTTGGATGCAATATAGTTGGACACATTGGTAAACTAACGTTAGCTGGACATGCTGCCTCATGCTAGTTGTGTTAAACCCAGCCATAGTTTTGTTTCATTACTGGTAGCTAGCATGTTTTATCTATCAGTGATCATTGCTTTGGTGATTGATTCGATGGGTAGTCATGGATACAGCACATTACTGATTACACAGTCAACGGCGTGTGCCTCACCATGCAATAATTACTCCAAATGCATCTTCTCATTATTTATTACATACGTCTGTTGGAAACTGGAAAAATGATTTTCCTCCCTTCCTCTGGACAGTATTGCAGCCGATTGCTGCACATAGCCTCATTTCTGTATCTTCGTAATAATTGCAGTAGTTATCAGTATCTTTAACAACAAACACATGAGATTCCAGCTCAACAATTTCATGATAAAAGCGGGAAATTAGCTTTGCATAATGAGTCGTTTTTTTATAATGCGTCCCCTCCCCCTAAACAAAAGCACAGAAAACATTTTACAGTAAACAAGGTATTTATTGATGACATATGTTTCTTATCGTGAAAAAAAGTTGATTCATAGAAGGAGTACTAGTAGTGGAAAAACTTGCAAAGACATCGATTTATAGCTATTTATGCCGAGTATGTTTTAATATTTTGTGAGTTGTGAATTAGCTAGCCAGCTAGATATCTACTTGGGACACGCTAGCTAGCTAGCTACCGCCAAGAACAGGATGAAGACCATTTGTGTCTTACTGAATATGCATGACGTTCATTAGGAAAACGCCCACTATCTAATGCACTCGTCCTAAACAAAGTAATTAAGTCTACCAAACTTAGTGCACTCTGTTTGTTACAGATTAAAGTTTTGGAAACAGAAAACTGTATGGAGATCAAATGAGAAAATGTGCAGAATGTCGGCCAAAATCCATCTAGCTCCATCTTCTCCCACTGCATGCCACTGGGCTTCCTCTCACTACCATATTTGATAGTGAGAGGAAAAGCCAACCGGATGCTTCACATTTATACATCCGGTGACATATCTGCCTCATTGTTCTATCTGTGCTTTTGTGCTGCGCAAGCGGAGGGTTTTAATGCCGCGTTCAGAACAACTGGGAATTCAGAACTCTGAACTAGGAAATCTCCAACTTCCGACTTCAGTGCGTTCAAGACAACTGGGTGAACTCGGGAAAAAACGAGCTACGAATGGAAGAAATCTTTTGAACGGTCATCCAACTCGGAAATCTTTCTAGATCTTCGACTTTCCGACCTGACGATTACTGAGGTCATGATTTGTTCTCGTTTTTTTTTAAATTCCCAGTTGTCTTGAAAGCACCATAAAGAGTTTACGGGAAGATTACGTCAGTAAAGCAATTCCACGAACTGACTTTCCATGAGAGTGGCGCACATACTACAGTAAATGTTATTTTTGTTTTCTTTATGTCATTATGGAGAAAAGAAGTGAGGGGAAGACTGGTAAAACCATACATGGCAATTTCAATTTCACTTTTCAGTCATGAAACAGTTTTCAATTGAGTGTCGATTTAAATCGATTACCACAAATGAATAATAATAATACTATGAAATATTTCTTTTTCTTTATTCCCACTAACTGCCTATTGTCAAACCAAGTTCATCAGATTTTTTAAAAAGTATCCACACTCAATAGTAATTATTGCTATTGGAAGCACATTAATGATATCCTAGCTATATGATTCCACATTTTAACCATTCAAGAATTTGTAAATCGAATAAGCAAAGATTTTCTAGTAAATAACCTGTTGAGTCTGGGTGGAGGGGGTTCTGAACACGAGTTTACTATGAATAATGACGACGGGAGAGGACCTTTGCGTAGCTCTTATTGGTTGCTGTTACAGAGGGGGTGGAGTGTAACGTGCGATAAAGACAGATCAATCTGAAGTTGCTTGTATTTGATCAGTGACTGGAGTGAAGTAAGTAGCCAGCAATACAAGTTGCGCAATATCAAGGCGATAAAGTGTGTAACGTGAACTTTGTGGAAATAGTACTTTCAAAAGAACCCATTATTGTATTCCACACTTGTTTCTCCAGTTAACAATACCTTTTGTTGAAGAAACGGTCAAGAGAAATATGCACAAGGTGTACCTCCTCGTTTTGTTTTTATTTGCCTCCGTCTGCTCTGAGTCGGTAAGTAATATTACCTAGCTAGCTAGCTAATTGGTTAGTAATGTAACTTTTACTGTTAACGTTAGCTAGCTTACTCAATACTCACTAATTTAAATATAGTTTGATGTGGTCCTTTCAATTTACTTGGCTAGCTACCATTTTTTTTTAGCTAGCCAGCTAGCCTCACTTATTCTGTTGGTTTAAACCAGGACAGCGCTGTGATTGCTAATCTGTTAACTAGCTAGCTAGCCTACAGTTAGCCACTAGCTAACTTGAGCAGTGTTTTCGACATGGCTAATGTAATGGCAATTAGGGTACAGTTTTATTAAACCTGATTGTTTACAAAGTACATATTGTTTAACGTTACCAAACTACACATGTTGCAGTGTTTGTTTAGCTAGCTAGTCAGTTAGCTACCTATTGTATTTGTCAACACAACGTTAGTTAACTTGGCCAGTGAAGTCAACTATTTATGCTAATTACTTTTTTAAATAGTAGCTAAGGCATACGGTTTGAGGCACCTGGACTCTCATCCTATAAGAGAAAGCAATGGCGTTTCAATTGTGGTAACTAGCAAGATAACTAGTTTTACCTAGCTAGATAAATTTGTCTGGTGGGTTTGGAAGGTGGAGTGATAATCATGGAAGTGACTATCAATCACATAGGGTTCAGAAAGAAGGCTAACTAGTTAGATTATATAAACTGGTCCATGTCAGAAAGTATTTAGGTTCTATCTCGGGACACAGATATTTTAATTTAGCTGTTCTCAAGTTAAACAAACATGGCACAACACTTTCTATCAATGTTTAGCCTAGTTCTCGGCAGGTAGCTTAGTGGTTAAGAGCGTTGTGCCAGTAACCGAAAGGTCGCTGGTTCTAATCCCCGAGCTGACTAGGTGAAAAATCTGTCGATGTGCCCTTGAGCAAGGCACTTAATCCTAATTGCTCCTGTAAGTCGCTCTGGATAAGAGCGTCTGCTAAATGACTAAAATGTACAAAATGTTCTCAATTCAGTATGCCTAATGTGCAGTGTAGTTATGTTTTGGACAGTTGGTTTGGAAATTGATTTAAATCAAACTTTCACATACCAGGATTTAGGTTTTCTTCCTTGTGCTATTTTATTTATCTGTTGACAAGCACCTGAGAATGGCATGACAGCATACTGTACTCTCGACCTCATATATAATAATATGCCATTTAGCAGACGCTTTTATCCAAAGCGACTTACAGTCATGTGTGCATACATTTTTATGTATGGGTGGTCCCGGGGAACGAACCCACTACCCTGGCGTTACAAGCGCCATGCTCTACCAATTGAGCTACAAAGGACCACGATATATCTATCTATATCTCCAAAGTAGAAACTGTAAGGTTACAAATGTGTGTGTGAATATATCTATCTCTCTCAGGCCTCTGTTTTTCCAGTTGGGCCAGTGTTTTGATAGCAACTTCACTGAGGAGGCTATAGGCTACATGTGTTAGCCTCCACACTGAGGTTCCAAGCAGCCAAGAGTTGAATCTGCTACATTCCTCATCAATGCAGAGACTGCCCCAGTTTTCATTTTTCCCTTTTGCGTTTTCCTGTGGAATTTGACCACTGCTGACCTTGACTGGTCCTCTTTTGGAATTTCGCACACATGGACGGATCTAAATGGCAAGGGTCCTTTCATTAGCCAAGCTTCCCAGCTAGTGGACCAGAGGCTGGCTTAGCGACACCCGGCCAACATGCTCTTCTGCTTTCTTACCAAAAATGCCCTCTGATCAATTGTATGCATGGCTTTTTAGTTTTTTACTTAGATGGCTACTTCGCCTAACTATGACAAGCCTCATTCCTGTCATCCAACTGAAGTTGATGGGTGAATGTCTTTATTTTTATTTTTGTCAAAGCTAATCAATAGACTTCCACCTGACTAGAACAATGGGTCTATAGCATTATACACAATACTTTGTGTTTGTATTTTCATGGTGAAAGTGTCATACCAATAGGCCTCTATACATCAGTCTGTCCTTGTTGTCAGCATAACGAGCATCCGTGTTCTTACATTCTGTAATCCTTTTTATTTTATTTTTTTGCATAGTCTACCATATTTTTGGTTCTGAGACTCTACAATTACTTTATCTGAGGTTGACTTAGAATGAGCAGGTCTGTGTTTTACATTTGGTATCCAACTGTGTCAAACGTTTTTGGTTCTGTATGGATACAAATGTAAACACTTCTGTTTCTTCTTATCCAAATCTGTAGGCCTATATTATCTGCTATTCAAATGCTGCCTGTTGCCAATGCTGGGACCATGGCTATTTGTGATGTCTTGTTGGAATGCAGGTTTTGAATTAAGCGTTTGCACTATAATGAGCCTGTCGTCGCCCCCCCCCCCCCCCGAATTGAATGGCAAGTGAAAGGCTGTGGAGAGCGCATGATAAATACTTTCACCAGGATGTTTCTGCATTGCTGTCCACTGGGCTATATAATCCCTTTGGAGGACGGAATGTTGGCACTGAGAACAGGGGTTTTGTCCAGGCAGCGCTTGTGTGAGAAGGTAAATATATTTTTCCCCTCTGCTCCTACTTTGGCAGTTGAATGTAATTATATACTGAACAGGAACATAAATGCAACGTGTAAAGTGTTGGTCCCACATTTCATGAGCTGAAATTAGAGCCCAGAAATTGTCCATATGCACAAAGATGATTTCTCTCAATTTTTGGCACAAATTTGTTTCCATCCCTGTGAGCATTTCTCATTTTCCAAGATAATCCATCTACCTGACAGGAGTGGTATATCAAGAAGCTGATTTAAATAGCATGATCATTACACAGGTGCATCTTGTGCTGGGGACAATAAAAGGCTGCTCTAAAATTTGCAGTTTTGTCACACCACAATGCCACAGATATAAAGTTTTGCGGGAGAAAGCAATTGGCATGCTGACTGCAGGAATGTCCACCAGAGCTGTTGCCAGAGAATAATTACATTTACATTTTAGTCATTTAGCAGACGCTCTTATCCAGAGCGACTTACAGTTAGTGCATACATTATTTTTTCATACCCCCTGTGGGAAACGAACCCACAACCCTGGCGTTGCAAACGCCATGCTCTACCAACTGAGCTACATCCCTGCCGGCCATTCCCTCTACCCTGGACGACGCTGGGCCAATTGCGCGCCGCCCCATGGGTCTCCCGGTCGCGGCCGGCTACGACAGAGCCTGGATTCGAACCAGGATCTCTAGTGGCACAGCTAGCACTGCAATGCAGTGCCTTAGGCCACTGCGCCACTCGGGAGTATAATCGTAATGTTCATTTCTCTACCAAATTTGTTTTAGAGAATTTGGCAGTATGTCCAACCGTCCTCACAACCGCAGACCACGTGTAACCACGCCAGCCCAGGACCTCCACATCCGGCATCTTCACCTGCGGGATCGTCTGAGACCAGCCACCCGGACAGCTGATGAAACCGTGGGTTTGCACAACCGAAGAATTTCTGGACAAACTGTCAGAAACCGTCACAGGGAAGCTCATCTGCATGCTTGTCATCCTCAACAGGGCCTTGACCTGACTGCAGTTCGGTTTCGTAACCGACTTCAGTGGGCAAATGCTCACCTTCAATGGCCACTGGAGAAGTGTGCTCTTCATGGATGAATCCCTGTTTCAACTGTACATGGCAGACAGCGTGTATGGCAACTTGTGGGTGAGCAGTTTGCTGATGTCAACGTTGTGAACAGAGTGCCCCATGGTGGCAGTATGGGCAGGCATAAGCTAAGGACAAAGAACACAATTGCATTTTATCGATGTCAATTTGAATACACAGAGATACCGTGATGAGATCCTGAGACCCATTGTCGTGCCATTCATCCGCCGCCATCACCTCGTTTCAGCATGATAATGCACAGCCCCATGTTGCAAGGATCTGTACACAGTTCTTGGGAGCTGAAAATGTCCCAGTTCTTCCATGGCCTGCATACTCACCACATGTCACCCATTGAACATGTTTGGGATGCTCTGGATCGATGTGTACGACAGCGTGTTCCAGTTCCCGCCAATATCCAATAACTTTGCACAGCCATTGAAGAGTGGGACAACATTCCACAGGCCACAATCAACAGCCTGATCAACTCTATGCGAAGGAGATGTGTCGTGCTGCATGATGCAAATGATGGTCACACCAGATACTGACTGGTTTTCTTATCCACTGCCCTACCTTTTTTAAGGTATGTGACCAACGGATGCATATCTGTATTCCCAGTCATGTGAAATCCATAGATGAGGGCCTAATTTATTTATTTATTTAGACTTATTTTCTTAAAATCTTGTTGCATTTTATATTTTTGTTTAGTGTAGATACGTTGGTAGTAATTAGTGTATTTCTGGGTTCTACTTGGAAAGATCTTGCGGGTTTGATTGAATACTGGAAATAAATGACGTCTTCACCAAGCATGAAAATTGAACCATGATTTGTTTCCATTGGGAATTATACCATGTGGCCTCCGGGCTTACTTTTGATGTAGGCCCAGTCTTGGACATGGCCTGCTTTATCATGCTGTTGACCTGTAGTGAGGTCATCAGTAATGATATCTGGAAATAACGCAACTCTGCATAGTTTGGGACATAGGCCTGAGCCTAACTGGCTTAAGGTAATAACAGGCTCCCGACGCGTAGGCAAAGTATTGACTAGCACCATATCTTTATCTATTTGGTGTAATATTACGTATTTTCCAGCTGCTTAATCATTCCATATTCAGTTATCAGATCTAAACTAGTTCCTTTTTGATTCAGAACATTATCATGTTTATGTTTTGCATAATTTAAGTGAAATATCAGCAGTTCCTTTCACACACTTACTTGATTTGGGCTTAAGTGAATGTCCTTGCATCGTGACTCCTTCAAATAAAACTCTTCGCTTCCACATTTGTCACTCCCATAAAGCTGCCAACAGAAGACTGAGGCCTTTAAAAAAACAAATCAGACCCAGAACAAATGCTCCTAAGTGAAACAGTGGCCCTTTTTAATGTATGTTAGCACCCACAATTTTACATAAAGTACGTTTTTATAGGACCATAGTCTAATTTGTGTTTTCTTTTTTGCCATGGAAAATCTGGTATCGTAGTATTGCGACACTGGTGTTGTGACAACCCTAGATTCGGGTACAGGTGGATCCGTGAAGACCTCCTACATGAAATTCTCATGGTAGGGTTGTGTATGCAAAATGGGGTGACTTTGAGCACCTCTTCAATGTTTTGGCATTCAAGTCCCTAAGTCACTTTCTGACCACTTCCACCATGGGCAAACGTGTATGACAGGTTTTGTTCAAATCAACAGGGGTGCAGTCAAAGTGATTAAAATCATATGGAACGACCCTATGCTAGTCTATGGTACCTAGATTTAGTCTGTATACTAGATTCAGGGATTGTTTTTAGGTTGAAGAATGGAATAACCTCTAAGTGTGGTCAATGTTTAAACTTCAGCCCCACAGAATCCAATGTGGGATAAATATTGTCCCATGTATCACCTTTTGAGTGTAGGCTAGTGCAACTGTGGTTCAGTAACCATTGCATTACATTAAAAAGGCTACATTCCATTGTGTTCTAAAATGCCTTCTCTTTAGACGAGTGTAATTGATTAGGCCGAAAGGCTGTGACATATTTCTCTGGAGGAGTGCGTTCAGAACAGTCATAACAACATGCTTCACATGAGGGTGTTGCACACTATCTGTCAAGGAATTGTAATGCCATGAATCATCCAATCAGTGGGTCAACGTTGGTCACTTCCCCCAAATGTGACCCATCAGCCTCTATTACAATACACTGCATTCACCAAGGAAGTGGTTTAAAATCTTCAGCAATGCTGATAAGATCAACACACCCAACATATTAGTTTGAAGCATGGCTTTATCTGCACTGACACACTACTGCCATGTTTTTTCATGCTAGTTTCGGCAGCACACCTAATTCTCATGTAGTCCACCCCAATAGAAGATGTCATAAGCGTGTTGTCTCTGTGACACTGGCTCTATGAACTGTGTAGAGTATGGCTCACACAGTTGGTTTGGAAACGGCGTGCTAGGTGGAAGGAATCTGGAGCTCTGTCACCATCAGGCCCCTGTGTGTGTAATGAAAGGCGGGGGCCCTCGGCAGAGTGCTGGAGCCTGAAGAGTGCATCTCGTGAGGTGATCAGCCAGCCACAATGCGCATCTGAAATCCGATTTGGTTCAAGTGGCAGCAGGGGGAAGAGGGAGGCAAGGCAAGGATGTAAGAACACCACTGATTTCCCCCTCCCCTCTTTGAGGATGTCAGAATTGCATGGGTATGGGTCCCGGAATATGGCATTTACACTGTCCTCTTGATGAGGACGGTTAGTGAAATTGCTGTACACGTGCTGCAATCTAGGCTAATATGCTGTCTGGTTAAGGATTAGGCTACTGCATCGACCACTGCAGCTAACACTTCTAATATGCCCTTCTGAGTAATTGGCTTATGGTTGAAATGAGTCCATCGGAAATGGCTGAGAAGATTGTCAAACACTTCCGAAATGTAAGATGTTTTAGAAAGGTAGCCCCACACACACTATAGAGACTTGTTTCAATGGAACAGATGCTCTGCAATTTGTTAGCAGATGGAGGGATTTTGATCCCCTGGCTAGTCAGCCCTTGGTAAAGCCGGGCTTAGCGACCATGTTAATTTATATGCACTTCAGGCACCCAGCAGCATTGTTGGGTTCTATAGGCCGAGTACTGCCTTTGGTTTAGTGAGGAGGGGGAGGAAAGTTGAGGCTTCAGTAAGTCCTCTTGGGTAGTAGGAAATATAAAATGGAGGCAGTTTACTTCAGATGGGAGCACACAATAATAATAATAAGCAAGCCACATGTGTTATGAGTTTTTGTCTCAAAAGTGGCTAAAGAACTGAGTTGTACCTAATTGTATGATATGTGATACTTGTGAAAGACGATGCCTTTTGGGTTAATGTGTTCCTGGTTCAAATGGGATTAGAATTGAGTTGATACAGCAGGGATTGACATAGTAGGGGGCAAATTCCACTGTACCAGAATGATGCCTGAGACTCAGATTTTTCGCTAAAGTATGCCAAATAAACAATTGATTGCAGTTAAACTAGGGGTGTGAACATTTTTAAATGAAGTTGGGATCCTTAACGTTAATAAAAATCTCTAACTGAAATCCCCCCCTTCCCCACTTAATTAAAATCACAGTGCAGTTATAAAAACCCTATTATTTTCTGTGATATAGGCTATAAAGGCCTGGGAAAGTTGTGTAATTCAAATAACCAGAGAGGAAGAGGCGAACTTTAGGCTACTTTGGTGAATTTGCAAGACAAAACATTGCAAGATGCAGATTACCAAAACATATGAGCATGCTTTCGCCTGCCCCTCTCTCGTGCTGGCCTGCCTGCTCTGTCTCTCTGCTAATGATGCAAGTGTGTGTTTTAGTTTTCGGTCTGTTGCGTGTAGAATATCCTAGCCTATTCATGGCACCGACGTCGCCGGGATACAGAGGTGTCTTTGGGCCAGTCTTGTGAGCACGGGGTAGCTAACTCTTCATTTTTGCCTCATGAAATTACAGTAGGCTACCGGTAGCCTTTATCGATTTACCATTTTCAGACAATGGAACGTGGCCCCTTTAAAGCGCTACGGTTTTTGTTTCTGTCTGTTTGGGCAGGCTACACTACGTATTTTTAAATGCTGACACGAAACCTTCTCTGGAGATATGAACAGGCATTTTACTGGACTAACGTCCATCACTAGGCGACCAGAACTGTCAATCAAATAATCTTGAGCTGCTGCGCGCAGCCTGCCTGCAGACAATCTCTCCTAAAAAGGTACTTTAAAGTTTGTTCAATATATTTTTAGTAGAAATAAAACTTGTCTAGCTACTATACCAGAAACAGCATTTAAAAAAACAAAACAATACAGCAGCACATCAATCAGCGACGTTTTATTGTTAGGTTAAAAATACAGTACATTTCATGCCCGAGCAGAATTGTGTCATTTTGAATTGTCTGAAAAGTGACCAATTGTCGCTATCGACCTGTTACTGTAGCTGTGTTCTATGTCTAAAGGGTTGCAGTAGATAACTTCATTGCTTGCCCTAGCGGTCATACATTCTGCACTGTAAATGGACCTAGAATTTTTTTATATATATATATATATAATTGCCATTTGTCACATAACTAAAACAAACTATCAAAACTACTTTTAGCTAAAAATTGCAGATGTAAAGTTTGGTAACAGAATGACGGTAAAATGTCCCTCAGTTTGTGACCACGTTTTACAAAAACTCTGCCGCCATCCGGACAAATTAGACACATTGCCCTAGGAAGAGCTACTTCTGTACTGTTTCACGCTTGCCAAATATCAGAACTCCAAATCAAACTGATCATGATAGATATATAAATAAAATAAGCTTTAGATTTTTGACAATTTTCAATGATGTTGACTACTTTAAACACATTTTGGTATATAGCATCTATGGATGCACATCTTCAAACAATATTTTTCAATTTTCTTGTTCAAACAATATGGCTGCAATAAGCAAATGAGCTTGCTTGGGTGATTTTAATAATAATAATAATAATTATTATTATTATTATCCTGATCAACAGCGCACCCATGCGGCCAAACAGAACCATACTCTACAGGTTAGCTAGACTCACATTCATTTGTGCCAGACCACGTGAATGTTTATTGGTCAATAGCTGCCATGTTTAAGTTGCTCACCTGAAAAATGTTGCATTGAGACCTTGGTCCATAGATGCTATATATCAAGTTTTGTGCAGATCGGTCATTCGGTGCCAGAGGAGTAGCGTTTCAAAGTAGCTTTCAAAGTTTTGCATTTACAATCGCTTGTTATAGCGCCATCATGTTTGGACTATGGGCATTTACCATCATGCCAAGTTGCACAGTCCTTGCCCTTAACACCTCACTGGAATTTGCATGTTAATTTGTATCTTCTAATAAGGGGTTCAAGCTAGGTACTGTTATTCATTGTTGGTCAATGTTGAAGTTAGTTGAGCAGCTGTTATATGGCAAAAGTGTTAGTAGTACCTGAAAAGGTGCATTAGGAGTGTTGATAGTGTTTCACAATTAAACATTTCATACATATATAAATGCAAATACAATTCTTTTACATTATTCCAATCTTGTTTAGGATTATTTGGCTGAAATATGACATGATTCCACAATTTGCATCAGTTTCACGGAGGGACTTTTATTTTCAAGGCAAACTTCAAAATCAACTATTGTAGCTAGCTTCGCATGGGTCATTTCTCATTATAACAACATGGTGACAGCAATCTCTTTTAACCCACTAAATGTTGTCATCTGAACCTTAGTGAAACTGTACACTCCTTTCTAAACCTAATCTCAATTCGATTAGCGCCCTATGCCTACATGAAGTTTGGTCTGTTGCAAATGCACTTAAAACAGACTGCATGGCAACGTGAAGTAACGTTAGGCAGCTATGTCTAAATGTAGCTAGCTAGCCAGCTAAGATTAAGTTAGCTAGCTACCACCTAAACAATTGACCTCAAGTTGTGGCACTGTCAAAGTTTCAGACACTAGGAGCAATCAAATAACTTGGATAAAACCACTTGCAAAAACACAAACCAATTTAGCTAACTTTTTGTAGACTCAGCGATGTGATGTTGATGCAGAAAGTAAACTGCCGAATGGGTGAATTTCGAGTTTAGAAGCGTGCGCCTCAACTTCTCCGTTGTTTTGGTCCTGTATCTATCACATTGTAACTATGAATGAACTGGTTCACATGCACAGATACTGTATGTGACTGTGTGAGTGCTAAGTCTTGCATCTAAGAACACCTGCTCTTTGCATGGCATAGACTGACCAGGTGAAAGCTATGATCCCTTATTGATGCCACTTGTTAAATCGACTTCAATCCGTGTAGATTAAGGGGAGGAGACTGGTTAAAGAAGGATTTGTATGCCTTGAGACATGGATTGTGCATGTGTGCCATTCAGAGGGTGAATTGGGAAAGACAAAAGATTTAAGTGCCTTTGAGTGGGGTATGGTAGTAGGTGCCAGGCGCATCAGTTTGTGCGGCGCAACTCAATGTGTTTTGCATTCATGATGAGAAGATTGATGCTGGTGTAATTAGAATGTGATTGAAACCAGTGCAGCAACTATTTTCCTGCATGAAAGTTTTGTCATCAGTGTATGCCATTTGCAGTTGAAATATATAGCCAATACATTTTGTATTGAATTACAGTAATTTACATTATGGTTTCAGTAAGAAAACATTGTCATCATAAACAGCTAGCGTGCGCTTGTCATAACAAGCGCTCATTGGGTTTGCACTAGTTACCACAGCCACAAAGCTATATCGTAAAAATTCATGTAAACAAAAATTGTGATTTTTGGTCTTTTAATTTAATTTAAGGCGAAGCATAAGGTTAGCAGTGTGGTTAAGAGAAATTGTAGAAATAGGCGGGGTTTCTGAATTTGTGGCTGTGGTAACTAGTGACGACCGTCTCATTGCGATATTGCCATAAAGGGTTTTTTACATGACATTTGACTGTTGAAAAGCACTGTGAATCTAATCAATACAAATGCAGACATATTTTTCCACATTTTGTTACAATTAAAAATTGAGTAAATGTAGTTTTGTCACTGGCCTACACACAATACCCCATAATGTCAAAGTGGAATTATGTTTTTGGTGACTTCGAAACAGTTGCTGAGTTTAATGGCTGTAATTGGAGAAAACTGAGGATGGATCAACAACATTGTAGTTAATCCACAATACTTGACAGAGTGAAAAGAAAGCCTATACATAATACCTATATTCCCAAACAACATGCATCCTGTTTGCAACAAGGCACTCCTGTAATACTGCAAAAAAAGTGGCTAAGCAATTAACTTTTTGTCCTGAATACCAAGTGTTATGTTTGGGGCAAATCCAATACAACACATTACTGAGTACCACTCTCCACATTTTCAAGCATAGTGGTGGCTGCATCATGTTATAGGTATGTTTGTAATCGTTAGGACTGGGAAGATTTTCAGGATAACATTTTTTACAGGATGGCGCTAAGCATAGGCAAAATCCTAGCGGAAAACCTGGTCTGCTTTCCACCAGACACTGGGAGATTAATTCACCTTTTAAGCAGGACAATAACCTAAAACACAAGGGCAATTGTACACTGGAGTTGCTTACCAAGAAGACTGAATGTTAGCGTTTTTACTTGAAAATCTATTGCAAGACCTGAAAAATGGTTGTCTAGCTTGAAGAATTTTGAAAATAATGACAAGCGAATGCTGCACAATCCAGGTGTGGATTAGAGATTTACCCAGAAAGACTCACAGCTGTAATTGCTGCCAAAGGTCCTTCGACAAAGTATTGATTTAGGGGTGTGAATACCCCCCTTTTGCCCTCCAGAACAGCCTCGATTCGTCGGGGCATGGACTCTACAAGGTGTCGAAAGCATTCCACAGGAATGCTGACCCATGTTGACTCCAATGTTTCCCAAAGTTGTCAGGTTGACGGGATGTCCTTTGGGTGGTGGACCATTCTTGACACAAGGGAAACTGAGCATGAAAAACCCAGCAGCATTGCAGTTCTTGACACACTGAAACCGGTGCGCCTGGCACCTACTACCATACCCTGTTCAAAGGCACTTAAATCTTTTGTCTTGCAAATTCACCCTCTGAATGGCACACATACACAATCCATGTCCCAATTGTATCGAGGCTTAAAAATCCTTCTTCAACCTGTCTCCTCCCCTTAATCTACAATGATTTGAAGTGGATTTAACAAGTGACATCAAAAATTGATCATCATTTTCAACTGGTCAGTCCGTCATGGAAAGGGCAGATGTTTTTTTTACACTCTGTGTGATATACAGTACCAGTCAAAAGTTTGGACACCTACTCATTTCAAGGGTTTTTCTTTTTACTATTTTCTACATTGTTGAATAATAGTGAAGACATCAAAACTATGAAATGACACATGGAATCATGTAGTAACCAAAAAAGTGTTAAACAAATCAAAATATATTTTAGATTCTTCAAAGTAACCACCCTTTGCCTTTGACAGCTTTGCACACTCTTGGCATTCTCTCAACCAGCTTCATGAGGAATGCTTTTCCAACAGTCTTGAAGGAGTTCCCACATGCTGAGCACTTGTTGGCTGCTTTTCCTTCACTCTGCGCTACAACTCATCCCAAACCATCTCAATTGGGTGATTTGTGGAGGCCAGGTCATCTGATGCAGCATTCCATCACTCTCCTTCTTGGTCAAATAGCCCTTACACAGCCTGGAGGTGTGTTTTGGTTAATTGTCCTGTTGAAAAACAAATGATTGTCCCACTAAGCGCAAACCAGATGGGATGGCGTATTGCTGCAGAATGCTGTGGTAGCCATGCTGGTTAAGTGTGCCTTGAATTCTAAATAAATCACTGACAGTGTCACCAGAAAAGCACCCCCACACCACCACCTCCATGCTTCACGGTGGGAACCACACATGTGTCTCACAAAGACACAGCGGTTGGAACCAAAAATCTCAAATTTGGACTCATCAGACCAAAGGACAGATTTCCACCGGTCAATGTCATTTGCTTGTGTTTCTTGGGCCAAGCAAGTCTTCTTATTCGTGTCCTTTTTAGTAGTGGTTTCTTTGCAGCAATTTGACCATGAAGGCCTGATTTTCATGCAGTCTCCTCTGAACAGTTGATGTTTCTGTTACTTGAACTCTGTGAAGCGTTTATTTGGGCTGCAATCTGTGGTGCAGTTAACGCTAATGAACTAATCCTCTGCAGCAGAGGTAACTCTGGGTCTTCCTTTCCTGTGGCGGTCCTCATGAGAGCCAGTTTCATCATAGCGCTTGACGGTTTTTGCGGCTGCACTTGAAGAAACATTCAAAGTTCTGTATTTTCCGGATTGACTTTTTAAAGTAATAGACTGTCATTTCTCTTTGCTTATTTGAGCGGTTCTTGCCATAATATGGACTTAGCCCTATTTGGTAAAAGACCATCTTCTGTATACCACCCCTACCTTGTCACAACACAACTGTTTGGTTCAAACACATTAAGAAGGAAATACATTCCACAAATTAAATTAACAAGGCACACCTGTTAATTGAAATGCATTCCAGGTGACTACCTCATGTGGTCCTCTGTAGCTCAACTGGTAGAGCACGGTGCTTGTAACGCCAAGGTAGTGGGTTCGATCCCCGGGACCACCCATACACAAAAAAAATTAAAAATTATGCACGCATGACTAAGTCGCTTTATTATATTATATAAGCTGGTTGAGCGAATGCCAAGAGTGTGCAAAGCTGTCAAGGCAAAGGGTGGCTATTTGAAGAATCTCATATAAAATGTATTTTGATTTGTTTAACACTTGGTAACTACATGATTCCATATGTGTTATTTCATAGTTTTGATGTCTTCACTACTATTCTGCAATGTAGAAAATAGTAAAAATAAAGAAAAACCCTTGAATGAGTAGGTGTCCAAACTTTTGACTGGTACTGTAGATGGAACAAAAATATAAACGCAACAATTTCAAAGATTTTACTGAGCTACAGTTCATATAAGGAAATCAGTCAATTGAAATAAATTCATTAGGCCCTAATCTATGCTTCTGTTAGTCACAGATACCTTAAAAAAAAAAAAAGTAGTAGGAGCGTGGATCAGAAAACCAGTCAGTATTTGGTGTGACCACCATTTGTCTCATGCAGCGTAACACATCAGGTCAAGACTCTGAGGACGACGAGCACGCAGATGAGCTTCCCTGAGTTTGTGCAGAAATTATTCGGCTGCCGAATTCTTTAAAAAGACAGAGGCAGCTTATGGTAGAGAAAGGAACATTACATTCTCTGGCAATAGCTCAGGTGGACATTCCTACAGTCAGCATGCCAATTGCACGCTCCCTCAACTTGAGGCATCTGTGGGATTTTAGTGCACCTTCTGCTGGAGACAACTGTGTAATGATCATGCTGTTTTAATCAGCTTCTTGATATGCCACACCTGTCAGGTGGATGAATTATCTTGGCAAAGGAGAAATGCTCACTAACAGGGATGTAAACAAATTTGTGCACAACATTTGAGAGAAATTAGCTTTTTGTGTGTATAGAACATTTCTGGAATCTTTTTTTTATTTCAGCTCATGAAACATGGGACCAGCACTTTACATGCTGCGTTTTATATTTTTGTGTGTGTGGAAACACTTGAGTAAATGAGGGATACAAAGTATATTGAAAGCAGGTGCTTCCTGAGTTAATCACACCATGCTTAGGGTCATGTATAAAAATGCTGGGCAGTCCCAGTTGCCCATTATTTTTGCTACCATTGCTAGAAGAGATCTCTGTGACTTAGGGGGGTTATGGTTTGGCAGGAGCTTCAGTGACTAAGATTGCTCAACTTGTTGCTGTTTCACAAGGAACAGTGGGACCAATTGAACACTTATGGGAGATTCTGGAGTGGCGCCTGAGACTGTTTTCCACCACCAAATGATGGAATATCTCGTGGAAGAGTGGTGTCTCATCCCTCCAATAGAGTTCCAGACACTTGTAGAATATGTAGCAAGGAGCTGGCGGCTTGTGGTGGCTCAACGCTCTATAGACACTGTTGGTGTTTCCTTTATTTTGGAAGTTTCCTGTATATTAGGGCTGGTAATTGCCAGGATCGAATCACAATACACAGAATCGTACGAATCACAATGCATATCGTATCGGCACCTAAGTATTATGATAATATTGTATCATGAGGTCCCTGGCAATTTCCAGCCCTATAAAATAAATGATTTCTCAAAATAAGCTACTAGATGTAGGCTAAGACTTGATGTAGTTCTCCACGGTTGAAAAGTGGTTTTGGAAATGTAGCCATATGCCAGCTAGGTTCTGTGTTTTGTTTCTACTTGCTGCTCTTGGATTAGTATTCTGCCTCTTAAGTGCTGTGTGTTTGTGCCAGCAGTTGCGGGAGACTGAGACATGGATGCCCATGAAGACGACCCAAGCCATGTCTCATGACGAGCTCGTCTCGTCTGGAGACTCCGCCAACGGCTCCGACTTTGGCTTCCCCGATGAGGAGCACGACACATTTGACAACGAGGACGAGACGGACGACGATGAGGATTATGACGACTTCTCTGGCTCTGGAGACGGAGGTTGGTTTTAGCAAAAAGTTCTTCATTTGCTTTAGCTAGCTGATAGAATATAATTAAATGTTAACAGTTTTCTCTTCTCTCTACAGTACCAACTATAACAATCAAAAACGACAATACCATGAAGTCAAAGGTAAGGTTTCTCGTAATTAGCTATCATGTACCAAACGGGAGCCCACAAATTGCTAATGTTTTGTTTCCTCTTTTTCTGGTGTAATGACTTGTAGGCCTAATTCTCACTGCTTTTTGTCCCATAGCCTTATATGAACGACAACAAGATTACAGACCTGAGGCCCAAACCCACAGTTAATGAGATCCAATTGGTCCAGAACAATGAAGTGTCAGTGCGGGGTTCTCCCAAGCCTGAGGAGCACCCATCAAACGTACTGATGGCCCATGCAGGGGAGGAGAGCATCTTCAACAAGACTGAGGTCCTAGCAGGTGAGGCAACGGAACTGTTGAAGTTGAGTTTGTTATTTAACTTTGAAAAAAGGTATACAAAATCTATAAAAACACTTTTTGGGAAGCATTTGTGGCAGTTCAATTTCACTTAGTCAGAAATGTGGCTTCATTTGCAGCTTGTCAAATCAAAGTAATGCAAGAATGTTCTTTAGTGGGGCTAATTGTAATTCTGCTCTGATTGTAATTCCGTTTCAGCTCTGATTGCTGGTGGAGCAGTGGGGCTGCTCTTTGCTGTCGTCCTCATCCTCCTGCTCGTCAACCGCATGAAGAAGAAGGACGAAGGCAGCTACGACCTGGGAAAGAAGCCCATCTACAAAAAGGCTCCCACCACAGAGATCTACGCATAAAGCCCACCTTCGCCGGGCCGCGTGCCTGCTCTCCAGTACCTCTCGAAAGCAAACCTCTCCTCTTGTCTGCTTTCTGCGCAGCTGGGAAGTCCCGGAGGGAGAAACTATCACAAACAAAAAAACTGCTTCTCTTCTTCCATTAGTTCTAAAATGGTTCATTTTGAATCGGAAGCAACACTTTATTAACTACCCGTTAATAGGAAGAGGATCATTTCAGCTGCCAAACAATGCAGTACAATATTTTTTTATTTAGCTTTTCTTGCCCATGTAAATACATTTCCCTCCCACCTTCTCTGTTTAATGACACTAACAAGGTGAATGAGAACTTCACACTCAGTGAGGTGACATGGTACAAATATTGGTACAGCTATTTATTTTCCTCCCTCCTACTCTAACCTTGGTACCCATTCTTGTGTCGATACTGGTATTACAGGAGTCTGTCACTGTTGCATTTTATATATACAGTGCATTCAGAAAGTATTCAGACCCCTTGACTTTTTCCACATTTTGTTACGTTACAGCCTTATTCTAAAATTGATTAAATTGTGTTTTTCCCCTCATCAATCTACACACAATACCCCATAATCACAAAGCAAAAACAGGTTTAGAAAGTCTTGCAAATGTATTAAAAATAAACTGAAATATTACATTTACGTATGTATTCAGACCCTTTACGCAGTTATTTGTTGAAGCACCTTTTGGCAGCGATTACAGCCTCGAGTATGACGCTACAAGCTTGGCACACCTGTATTTGGGGAGTTTCTCCCATTCTTCTCTGTCAGGTTGGATGGGGAGCGTCACTGCACAGCTATTTTCAGGTCTCCAGAGATGTTTGATCGGGTTCAAGTCCGGGCTCTGGCTGGGCCACTCAAGGACATTAGAGACTTGTCCCGAAGCCACTCCTGCATTGCCTTGGCTGTGTGCTTATGGTCGTTGTCCTATTGGAAGATGAACCTTCGCCCCAGTCTGAGGTCCTGTGCGCTCTGGAGCAGGTTTTTATCAAGGATCTCGCTGTACTTTGCTCCGTTCATCTTTCCCTTGATCCTGACTAGTCTCCCAGTCCCTGCTGCTGAAAAACATCCCCACAGCATGATGCTGCCACCACCATGCTTGTCCTTCTGGAAGGTTTGCCCATCTCCACAGAGGAGTGACCATTGGGTTCTTGGTCACCTCCCTGACCAAGGCCCTTCCACCCCGATTGCGGGCGGCCAGCTCTAGGAAGAGTCTTGGTGGTTCCAAACTTCTTCCATTTAAGAATGATGAAGGCCACTGTGTTCTTGGGGACCTTCAATGCTGCAGAAATGTTTTGGTACCCTTCCCCAGATCTGTGCGCCGACACAATCCTGTCTCGGAGCTCTACGGACAATTCCTTCGACCTCATGGCTTGGTTTTTGTTATGACATGCACTGTCAACTGTGGGACCTTATATAGACAGGTGTGTACCTTTCCAAATCATGTCCAATCAATTGAATTTACTACAGGTGGACTCCAATCAAGTTGTAGAAACATCAAGGAGGATCAATGGAAACATTTGAGTCTCACAGCAAAGGGTCTGAATACTTATGCAAATAAGGTATTTCTGTTTATTTTTAGATTGAGGAACATTTCTTTAATCCACTTGAGAATAAGGCTGTAACGTAATAACGTGGGAAAACGGAAGGGGTCTGAATACTTTCCGAATGCAGTGTGTGTGTAATATATATATATATATATATTCCATGTGCAGTGGTATCATGAAAGGTTCCATTTTGATTCAAATGTATTTTGTCAAGAACAAACAGATTGACTGAAGTGAATCCCAGATTGATGAAAATAACTTTACATGCTACAATATCAATATAGCATGGGCCAAGCTTGATTATCCAAGGTGTTATGATTTCATTTGGACGGTACACAAATCAACATGCTGTTATTCCTCTCTGACAAATCACTGTGTGAATACACCCACAATCCACCCACAGACCACTCAGTTATGTGTACGACGACATCACACGTACATGATTGGTGATCTCATTTTTAATTATGTCAGGCCTTATCTCAAAGTGATTACCATACTTGTAAACTAAGCTATTTGAAGAAGTTATGGTTTATCGCTGTTGACAGAACAAGAATCGTCACTGCACATGGACTGTACGCTTCCAGGGATCTGTATATAGCCATTTGAATAGATGTTAAACTTGGTACTTAGCCATTTCTTGGCAGATGTTTATTTACCAAATATTTAAATGCCAAAATTGTTTTTTTCTTCACTTCCCAATACTTTCAGTTTAACATCAATACTGTAAATGCTTGGAATAATCGGTTTCTTCATGCCTAAGAAGCCTATAGTGGGAAATATGTTTTTTAACTACCAATGCTAGTACTAACTTTTTCTGTGTCTGTTCTTAGTGTTTTAGTAGATTACTTGTTAAAAAATGTTGGTATTAATTTAACTGTCATATTTTATTGCCTTTCAGGTTGGGGCACTTCCCCCTCTAAGCTGTTGTATGTGATAACATTTTTATGTACACTAGTTCAAGATTTTCAGAAGCAAATAGTTTTGAAACAGGTTTTTTATTTTGTAAGGGTTTCGATTTCTTGTAGACAATTTTAAGCCGTATATATTTATGTTTTGTAGAAGGATTGCTATGTAATTGTTCAGGGGAACTGAATTGAGCCATGTGTCATTTGCATGGGGAAAAATCTGCTGCTTTTTATTATTGTTTTTGTCACAACAAGAGATGTGAATCACCAATCGAGTGTAGAAGTCAATGAATCATTGATTTCTGGATGCAGGTTCTGATTTATTTGGAAATAAAGCTATTTTTATGCACATTAACATTTTTTAAATGGTTGGATCAGTCTTGTTTCTCAGTATTCCACAGGTTTTCAATTATCAATGTTACATTTCCTAGCTACACAAAGATTAGCATGAGGTCGTCCCGTATACATTACTCTTCTATTGGCAGTTCACCTGTTTTTATTAACCCAGCAATATAATAGGAGCTATAAAACACCAGAGCTTGCTTACAAGGTGTATGTATGTCATTTAGCAGATGCTCTTATCCAGAGCGACTTGCAGTAGTGAGGGCATACATTGTCGTACTGGTCCCCCGTGGGAATCGAACCCACAACCCTGGTGTTGCAAGCGCCATACTCGAACAACTAAGCCTCACGGAATGGCCTGTACCCTGACATAAGACGTCCCCATCATGATACATTATACTTCCCTGTACTTGTGTCCTAATGTTTGAGTACAGGACTGGTGTACTGTAGAACACTAGCTGTTTTGAACTCTACTGAAGAGATCGATCTCACCCCAAATTGGCACAAGCTCTTTCCAGCAGCATAGTCTGTACCCTGACAAGAGACCTCACCATCCTGATGCATCAGGGATGGGCAACTTTGAAGGGGGAGAGGGGCTGCATTTGCTCACGGGTCTGGGTAGTAAAACATTTTAGCAGCCCGCCTCTTGACAGCAGAGAATTATTTAGTTTTTTGTGCAATTCTACACATTTTGCGATGGGGCATAGAGAAGATTTTGCAATTGTATTACTAATTTCATTCAATTCTACTCAATTTGCCATAGGGCGTATAGAAATGTTTGCAGTTTTTAATACATCTGAGTGAGACTGACTAACAAGATCAATGAGGGCCCCAAGGATGGTAATTCGCACAGCAGTGGACCGTGAGTAGCTGTGTTGTTGACACCGAGACAGAATGGGGAGGCATGCCGATGCCTGTTCCTGATGTTGTGTGCTGCTGGGAAAAATGCTGGTTGAGGACTTTTCATGTAATCACCCTGTCAAGGAGTAAAACCATTTAATGAATATCCATATTGTGGGATGTTTTGGCAAATTTGGTTCAGGATGGTTCATCAAAAAATTATCATGCTACAGTTGAAGTCGGAAGTTTAAAAACACCTTAGCCAAATACACTGCTCAAAAAAATTAAGGGAACACTAAAAGAACACATCCTAGATCTGAATGAATGAAATAATCTTATTAAATACTTTTTTCTTTACATAGTTGAATGTGCTGACAACAAAATCACACAAATTATCAATGGAAATCAAATGTATCAACCCATGGAGGTCTGGATTTGGAGTCACACTCAAAATTAAAGTGGAAAACCACACTACAGGCTGATCCAACTTTGATGTAATGTCCTTAAAACAAGTCAAAATTAGGCTCAGTAGTCTGTGTGGCCTCCACGTGCCTGTATGACCTCCCTACAACGCCTGGGCATGCTCCTGATGGATCTCCTCCCAGACCTGGACTAAAGCATCCGCCAACTCCTGGACAGTCTGTGGTGCAACGTGGCGTTGGTGGATGGAGCGAGACATGATGTCCCAGATGTGCTCAATTGGATTCAGGTCTGGGGAACGGGGGGGCCAGTCCATAGCATCAATGCCTTCCTCTTGCAGGAACTGCTGACACACTCCAGCCACATGAGGTCTAGCATGGTCTTGCATTAGGAGGAACCCAGGGCCAACCGCACCAGCATATGGTCTCACAAGGGGTCTGAGGATCTCATCTCGGTACCTAATGGCAGTCAGGCTACCTCTGGCGAGCACATGGAGGCCCCCCAAAGAAATGCCACCCCACACCATGACTGACCCACCGCCAAACCGGTCATGCTGGAGGATGTTGCAGGCAGCAGAACGTTCTCCACGGTGTCTCCAGACTCTGTCACATGTGCTCAGTGTGAACCTGCTTTCATCTGTGAAGAGCACAGGGCGCCAGTGGCCAATCTTGGTGTTCTCTGGCAAATGCCAAATGTCCTGCACGGTGTTGGGCTGTAAGCACAACCCCCACCTGTGGACGTCGGGCCCTCATACCACCCTCATGGAGTCTGTTTCTGACCGTTTGAGCAGACACATGCACATTTGTGGCCTGCTGGAGGTCATTTTGCAGGGCTCTGGCAGTGCTCCTCCTGCTCCTCCTTGCACAAAGGCGGAGGTAGCGGTCCTGCTGCTGGGTTGTTACCCTCCTATGGCCTCCTCCACGTCTCCTGATGTACTGGCTTGTCTCCTGGTAGCACCTCCATGCTCTGGACACTACGCTGACAGAAACAGCAAACCTTCTTGCCAAAGCTCGTATTGATGTGCCATCCTGGATGAGCTGCACTTCCTGAGCCACTTGTGTGGGTTGTAGACTCCGTCTCATGCTACCACTAGAGTGAAAGCACCGCCAGCATTCAAAAGTGACCAAAACATCAGCCAGGAAGCATAGGAACTGAGAAGTGGTCTGTGGTCACCACCTGCAGAACCACTCCTTTATTGGGGGTGTCTTGCTAATTGCCTATAATTTCCACCTGTTGTCTATACCATTTGCACAACAGCATGTGAAATGTATGGTCAATCAGTGTTGCTTCCTAAGTGGACAGTTTGATTTCACAGAAGTGTGATTGACTTGGAGTTACATTGTGTTGTTTAAGTGTTCCCTTTATTTTTTTGAGCAGTGTACATTTAAACTCAGTTTTTCACAATTCCTGACATTTAATCCTAGTAACAATTCCCTGTTTTAGGTCAGTAGGATCACCACTTTATTTTAAGAATGTGAAATGTCAGAATAATAGTAGAGAGAATTATTTATTTCAGCTTTTATTTCTTTAATCACATTCCCAGTGGGTCAGAAGTTTACATACACTCAATTAGTATTTGGTAGCATTGCCTTTCAATTGTTTAACTTGGGTCAAACGTTTTGGGTAGCCTTCAACAAGCTTCCCACAGTAAGTTGGGTGAATTTTGGCCCATTCCTCCTGATAGAGCTGGTGTAACTGAGTCAGGTTTGTAGGCCTCCTTGCTCGCACACGCTTTTTCAGTTCTGCCCACAAATGTTCTATAGGATTGAGGTCAGGGCTTTGTGATGGCCACTCCAATACCTTGACTTTGTTGTCCTTAAGCCATTTTGCCACAACTTTGGAAGTATGCTTGGGGTCATTGTCCAATTGGAAGACCCATTTGCGACCAAGCTTTAACTTCCTGACTGATGTCTTGAGATGTTGCTTCAATATATCCCCATGTGCAGTTGCAAACCGTAGTCTGCCTTTTTTATGGCGGTTTTGGAGCAGTGGCTTCTTCCTTGCTGAGCGGCCTTTCAGGTTATGTCGATATAGGACTCGTTTTACTGTGGATATAGATACTTTTGTACCCGTTTTCTTCAGCATCTTCACAAGGTCCTTTGCTGTTGTTCTGGGATTGATTTGAACTTTTCACACCAAAGTATGTTCATCTCTAGGAGACAGAACGCGTCTCCTTCCTGAGCGGTATGATGGCTGTGTGGTCCCATGGTGTTTATACTTGTGTACTATTGTTTGTACAGATGAATGTGGTACCTTCAGGCGTTTGGAAATTGCTCCCAAGGATGAACCAGACTTGTGGAGGTCTACCATTTTTTTCTGAGGTCTTGGCAGATTTATTTTGATTTTCCCATGATGTCAAGCAAAGAGGCATTGAGTTTGAAGCTAGGCCTTGAAATACATCCACAGGTACACCTCCAATTGACTCAAATGATGTCAATTAGCCTAGCTAGCTTCTAAAGCCATGACATCATTTTCTGGAATTTTCCAAGCTGTTTAAAGGCACAGTCAACTTAGTGTATGTAAACTTCTGACCCACTGGAATTGTGATACAGTGAATTATAAGTGAAATAATCTGTCTGTAAACAATTGTTGGAAAAATTACAAAGGGCAAATTAAGATGGATTCCAGGAAATTACACTGAAGTTCGAGCGCTTTGTGGGGGTTGCATTCTCAACTGAAATTCAACAGATTTGTAATCTAGGGTCGCGGGTAGTCGTTCATTGAACTAAACACGATTAGTTTCAATGTAGTCACTCACTACTGAATGCATTATCTATCTATAATGAGCTCATGCCAGGGGTATCACAGTGTACATTTGCAGTTGATTTTCTTTCTTGTGGTTCACCTACAGTTCCCATATGCTGCCAGAGCCATTTTGGATTGAGGGTGGTTTAGTTTCCATGGCAACAACCAACTGGAGTGGAGCAAAGGGGATGATACACCAAGAGTCCTTTTTTATTTACTAGAGCTCCAAAAAACATTGGACAGCAGGTAAGCAGTGCGTCGGCTGGTCTAATGGCAATTAAACAAATTAGATCCACATGGCCAAAATGTGTGAGCCAGCTATCCTTTCCTCCCAGTGTAGGGGCAGGTTGCCTGGGTGCTGGCTGCAGTTCTCCCACAGTCATAGGCAGCCTTTTGTCTCCATTCAAAAACCAAATTCCACACAACCTCTGACACAGTCTGAGACATTCCTTTCCCGCACAACAATGAGGGCTTTTGTGTGCACGCCGCCCTCTGTTTTCTTTTCATTTTTATTGTTTTGGAACTTGTTGCATGGAAAATGTAATCATCTTTCTGGTGGTTTTGCTCCATTTGAAATTGCTCGATCGCAGCTGTACTAGAGAATGTCTTCCCCTAGAAGTCAAGGACAAAATAACCAAATGCTTTGAGGCACCAGACTTTATCTTTTGTTGATTTTTTTAATGCCCGGGGGCTATTGATGAAAATATGAAGAGACTCAATAAAGTTATATTCCCAAGAGGGTATACAGAAGCCCCAATTAAGCCACTGTAAAATGGATGTGTTTCTGCTCCTATTTGGACTCTTAAAAGGGCAATCTGCAGTTGCTACATCCATTTTTAGATGTATAAATTAATGATATGCACACATTGATTCTTTAACTTACAAATGCCTTATGAGCTTTGTTCTACTGTCGTACCCCATCAGAACCCAAAATATAAGCTTGTTTTACTCCAATGTTTGTAAACATTGCAAATGTAAACAAACACTGTACAGCCTTGCTGCTGGTGACTCTCAGATCCACCTCTACGCAGACGACACCATTTTGTATACATCTGGCCCTTCATTGGACACTGTGTTAACAAACCTCAAAACGAGCTTCAATGCCATACAACACTCCTTCAGTAGCCTCCAACTGCTCTTAAACACTAGTAAAACTAAATGCATGCTCTTCAACCGAACGCTGCTTGCACCCGCCCACCCGACTAGAATCACTACTCTCGACGGGTCTGACCTAGAGTATGTGGACAACTACAAATACCTAGGTGTCTGGTTAGACTGTAAACTCTCCTTCCAGACTCACATTAAGAATCTCCAATCCAAAGTTAAATCTAGAATCGGTTTCCTATTTTGCAACAAAGCCTCCTTCACTCATGCTGCCAAACATGCCCTCGTAAAACGGACTATCCTACCGATCCTTGACTTCGGCGATGTCATTTACAAAATAGCCTCCAACACTCTACTCAGCAAATTGGATGTAGTCTATCACAGTGCCATCCGTTTTGTCTCCAAAGCCCCATATACTACCCACCACTGTGACCTGTACGCTCTTGTTGGCTGGTCCTCACTACATATTCGTCGCCAAACCCACTGGCTCCAGGCCATCTATAAATCACTGCTAGGCAAATCCCCGCCTTATCTTAGCTCATTGGTCACCATAGCAACACCCACCCGTAGTATGCGCTCCAGCAGGTATATCTCACTGGTCATCCCCAAAGCCAACACCTCCTTTGGCCGCCATTCCTTCCAGTTCTCTGCTGCCAATGACTGGAACAAATTGCAAAAATCTCTGAAGCTGGAGACACTTATCTCCCTCACTAACATCAGTTGTCAGAGTACCTTACCGATTACTGCACCTGTACACAGCCCATCTGAAATTAGCCCGCCCAACTACCTCATCCCTATATTGTTATTTATTTTGCTCATTTGTACCCCAGTATCTCTATTTGCACATCATCTCTTGCACATCTATCATTCCAGTGTTAATACTAATTGTAATTATTTTGCACTATAGCCTATTTATTGCCTCACCTCCATAACTTGCTACATTTGCACACACTGTATATATATTTATTTCTGTTGTATTTTTGACTTTGTTTTGTTTTACCACATATGTAACTCTGTGTTGTTGTTTTTATCGCACTGCTTTGCTTTATCTTGGCCAGGTCGCAGTTGTAAATGAGAACTTGTTCTCAACTGGCTTACCTGGTTAAATAAAGTTATAAAAAAAAGAAATAAAAAATAAAAAGCCTCAAAACATGGTAAAAACGATATTTCTGATATCTTGGATGGTCAGTCCTTGCATCCATAGCTCTGTCTATGAATTTGAGTGGTTACCTTTCTCCAGGCCCATCACAGCTTTTTACCAAAACAGAGGCGGAGTGTCACTTTGTTATTGTTTCAATGAGGATTGGCCCCCATTTATTTGTTCAGGGGGAAAATTCATTGAGACCAGGGTCTCATTCCCAAGTGTGCCCTGATCACAGCAATACAACAACCAATACAATGTAAAACAAAACAGCAATCAATACAAAACACAACATTTAAGAAAAATAGTTACTTTCCTAAACTGCCCGAGCGGCACCCGAACATCCAATTGTAATGAGTTGTGCAAATTGTTTCAGCAGTGAGAAGCACTAAAACTAAAAGGGGATTTTCCTTAATTCGTTTAGGGTTTAACCCTAACTGCCAGGAAAGTTGACTGTACAATCTGATTCCTGCTGTTCGGGGAGGGCCAATGTCTATTTCTAAAAAAGAAGCCCACTTTAAATCTTTGCTTTTTAACAAGCTCATCAGTATGTCAATCCAAAAGCCCAAATATTTATACGCAGGAACCCGATCAATGGGAGAACCAAAATGTGAGCAAAGGCAACAATAAATACATCTTAGAAAGGAATATGAAGGAACCCTGCTTCTACATGATTTTTTACAATGAGAGTACAAAGTAAAGAATATGACAATGGTTACCTGTTTGCATTTTTTTTAAAGCTCTCAATAAATAAATAAAATCACATAACGTATAACCTTACCCCCAGTAACCACTGACAAAGTGAGACCTAAGAGAATTTGAACTTCTGAGGGAACATGTACAAACCTGTCATCGTTTTTAGACAGGTTCACGAAGTTCAAAAACATTAAAGGAATAGTGCAACATTTTGGCAACTAAGCCCTTTTTTTTAACTAACCCAGAAATCAGATGAACTCATGGATACCATTTGTATGTCCCTATGTGCAGTTTGAAGATAGTTTCTGAGCCATTGCTAAATGACTGGAAGTCTCCAGGAACAACTAGCTTACTCATTCTTCTTATTACTCCAAAGCTGGTGGATAGCACTTTGTACTCAGTGTATACTTGTATTTTTATATACACTGAGTATACAAAACATTAGGAACACCTGTTCTTTCCATGACAGACTAACCAGCTGAATCCAGGTGAAAGCTATGATCCCTTATTGATGTCACTTGTGAAATCCACTTCAATCAGTGTAGATGAAGGGAAGGAGACAGGTTAAAGAAGGATTTTTATGCCTTGAGACAATTGAGACATGGATTGTGTATGTGTGCTATTCAGAGTGTGAATGGGCAAGACAAAATATTTAAGTGCCTTTGAAGGGGGTATGGTAGCAGCAGCCAGGCACACCGATGTTAGTGTGTCAAGAAAGGAAAAAGTCTCCACACACTTCCAGTCAGACGCAAATGTATTTTAATATAGCTGAGCTTTCGGTCAGTCGACCTTCATCAGAGCGTATCTCCACAAACAATATTGGGACAAATAAGGCCACACTTTGATCCAGAGGTAATTGCAGACACCTGTGGTAATCTAAAGTACCCAAAAGGGCCACAAGGTGTCATAATATCAGATAGAAATGCAGGGTTGAATAAAACATGTTATAGATGTATTTCTACTAGAACAGTGGTTCCCAAACTTTGTATAGCCCCGTACCCCTTCAAACATTCAACCTCCAGCTGCGTACCCCCTCTAGCACCAGGGTCAGTGCACTCTCAAATGTTGTTTTTTGCCATCATTGTAAGCCTGCCACACACTATACAATACATTTATTTAAGAATGAGTGTGAGTTTTTGTCACAACCCGGCTCGTGGGAAGTGACGAAGAGCTCTTATAGGACCAGGGCACAAATAATAATATTATAATAATCTCTTTATTTAGCCATCTTACATATAAAACCTTATTTGGTCATCAGAAATTGTGAATAACTCACCACAGGTTAATGAGAATGGTGTGCTTGAAAGGATGCACATAACTCTGCAATGTTGGGTTGTATTGGGGAGAGTCTCAGTCTTAAATCATTTTCCATTTTTAAATCATTTTAGTTTTCATGCTAGTGAGGGCCGAGAATCCACTCTCACATAGGTACGTGGTTGCAAAGGGCATCAGTGTCTTAACAGCGTGATTTGCCAAGGCAGGATACTCTGAGCGCAGCCCTATCCAGAAATCTGCCAGTGGCTTCTGATTAAATTACATTTTCACAGAACCGCTTGTTGCAATTTCGATGAGGCTCTCTTGTTCAGATATCGGTAAGTGGACTGGAGGCAGGGCATGAAAGGGATAACGAATCCAGTTGTTTGTGTACCTGCGTAATTGCGCACCCAGCTCACTCAGGTGCTTCGGTATATCACATTTGACATTGTCCGTAAGCTTGAGTTCATTTGCACACAAAAAATCATACAATGATAGAAAGACCTGTGTGTTGTCCTTGTTAATGCAGACAGAGAAGCCCTCCAACTTCTTAATCATAGACTCTGCGCAAGAGTGAAGGTTTCATGGAGTTGTGAGATAGTACTGTTGTACATTTAACACACTGTGGCTGAGGAAAGGCACTTCTCCCAATATAAGTGAACCCCAAATCAATGTAATTCTCATCATATTTGCGCCACTTCGATGTTCCAACGTCCCTGTCTGTTGTTCGGTGCTTTCCGGGGTAAGCGGGCAGTAGCTCTTCGGCTGCATCAGATTCACAACTGTCAGTGTCCGTGCTAGCTGGGCTAGCAACAAATGTAGAATTTCTGATGTGCTCGTGGAAGCAGAACAACTTGTGTCGTCGACAGGTGCAGGTGTAGTGCTGCTGGTAGTAGCAGTACTACCAGTAGAGATGGTATGTGTCTCTATGGACGTGGGCCGTACTTTTTTTTAACCATTTATCAATTTTTGAGCAAAAGGAATGAGCAGCAGCTACATTTGGCTACATACGGACCGTTAGTGGAATTCCCGCGAGATAGTAACGGTTAATGTGATTGGATGTTAATTATTTGACTAGGCTAACTGTATTTGACATTGTGTTGTTATTTCGCTGAACACTAGATGGTTTAATTTTATTTTTGGCAGTGAAACAAGGCTACTCAGGTGATAAAAAAATATCACCCAAATGTATAGCCCTGTTGGAAAATCTAAATGGACTGTTTGAAAATGTGAATCACATTTTTACTTGGCGTACCCCTGATGGCATTGCGCGTACCCCAGTTTGGGAATAGCCGTACTAGAACAAAAACACATGTACACATGGAATGTGGTGTTAGTATAAGGAACCCAAACTCTCAAAGACAGCAAAAAGCTGTAAAATGGCAAAATAAAATAAAGAAAAGGAAACATACACAACACTATATACAATCTACACAATACCCCATAATGACAAAGCGAAAACATGTATTTAGAAATGTTTGCTAATGTATAATTATTTTAAAAAATGTAATACCCTATTTTACATAAGTATTCAGGCCCTTTGCTATGAGACTCGAAATTGAGCTCAGGTGCATCCTGCTTCCATTGATCATCCTTGAGATGTTTCTACAACTTGATTGGAGTTCACCTGTGGTAAATTCAATTGATTGGACATGATTTGTGAAGCATGACCATCTCTGAAGGAAAGGTGACGTGGCAAATTAGATAACTGCAGGGCTCTACAGTTCAGAACCATCCTATTTGGACTACAAAGAAAAATGAGTATGGAACGTTGGACATGGAACCAGTGTGCTTGACAGGTGTTGCCCCACCTTGCACAAAACAATACCCCATCACCAAGGAAGCTATGGCCGCTACTAAAGAAGTGATTAAAGATCTATATGACATGGGTATCATTGAAAATACACACTCTGCCTCTAATAGTCTGGTATGGCCAATGAGGAAACCAAACGGTGACTGGCGGGTGACAGTGGACTACAGGAATGCAAATGAAACCATCTCCAAGCTCACTCCACTGGTGGCTAACCCCTCAACCATTTTTTTGTCATTGTCACCTGCTCACACTGTGTTCTCTGTCATTGATATGGCTATCGGGTTCTGGTCGGTACTTCCCAGTCCACCAGGTACTGCAGCCGACCCCCACGACGTCGGGAGTCCAGGAGGGATCTGACGGCATAGGCAGGGCTTCCCTCAACGTCCAGGGGAGGCGGAGGGGTATCATGGGGGACGGATTCAGCCAGGGGACTGAGGAGGGAAACATGAAACGAGGGTGAGATCCGGTAGAGAGTGGGGAGCTGTAATCTATATATTACCTCATTGACCCTCCGGAGAACCTTGAACAGCCCCACAAACCGGGGGCTCAGCTTCTCAAAGGGCAGGCGGAGTGAGAGGTTCCTGGTGGAGAGCCAGACGCAATAACCAGGATGGAACACGGGAGCCTCACTGTGGTGTGATCCGCCTGCTCCTTCTGGTGGCGGACGGTGCACTGGAGCCTCACGTGGAAATCATTCCAAACCTCTTCTGCGTGCCTGAACCACTCGTCCACCGCAGGAGCTTCGGTCTGGCTCGGGGTCCACGGAGCCAGGGCTGGCTGATAACCCAGAACACACTGGAAGAGTCAGCCCGGTGGAGGAATGACGCAATGAATTCTAGGCGTACTCCGCCCAGGGAAGGAATCGGGCCCACTCCCCCTGCTGGTCCTGGCAGTGACTCCTCAGGAACCTCCCCAGCTCCTGGATCATCCTCTCCACCTGCCCGTTAGACTGAGGCCGGTACCCGGAAGTGAGGCTGACCGTGACCCCCAGCTTCTCCATGAAGGCTTTCCATACCCGTGACGTGAATTGGGGGCCACCGTCGGAGACGATGTCCTCCGGAAGGCCATAGTGCCGGAAGACCTGCTGGAACAGTGCCTCAGCGACCTGGAGAGCGGTAGGGAGACCAGAGAGAGGGATAAAATGGCAGGATTTAGATAATCTGTCCACAACCACCAAAATGGTGGTGAAACCATCAGAGGAGGGGAGATCAGTGACAAAATCAATGGACAGATGAGACCAGGGACGCTGAGGCACGGGAAGGGGGAGTTTCCCTGCTGGAGAGTGCCGGGGAGATTTAGTTTGGGCACATACGGAACAGGAGTTTACGTAGCGAGTGAAGTCCTGCGCCAAGGTGGGCCACCAGTACTTTTCGGAGATAGATTGATTAGTGTGTGTGATACCTGGATGTCCAGCGATGACAGCGGTGTGCGCCCAGGTCAGCAGCCGATCCCTTAGCCCCGTAAAAACGTAGATGCGCTCAGGAGGACAAGTAGTGGGTGTGGGTTCGCTCTCCAGGGCCTGGTGAATGTCCACATCTACGTCCCAGAACACGGGGGCTACAACTCGATAGGGTGGAATTATGGGTGCACTCAGGGCAGGAATCTCTCCCGAGTCGTAGAGACGGGACAGGGCATCGGCTTTGGTGTTCTTTGTACCTGGGCGATATGTCAGAGTGAAGTCAAATCTAGTGAAAAAAAGGACCCACCTTGCTAGATGCGGGTTCAGCCGCCTTGCTGTCTGTATGTAGTCCAAATTCCTATGGTCGGTGAGGATGAGAAATGGGTCCTTGGCGCCCTCCAGCCAGTGTCTCCACTCCTCTAATGCCAACTTCACTGCCAGAAGCTCCCGATCGCCGACGTCATAGTTCCTCTCTGCAGGAGACAGTTTCTTTGAGTAATATGCACATGGATAACATTTTTGTGGATGACCTTGTCGTTGGGACAGGACAGCCTCCACGACCACTTCTGAAGCGTCCACCTCCACCATGAAGAGCAGTGTAGGATCTGGGTGTTTGAGCAACGGGGCGGAGGTGAAATGTTCCTTCTGTAGGCGGAAGGCTTCGTCGGCTGCAGGACTCCACCCTTGAGGAGAGAGGTGAGAGGAGAGGCGATAGAGCTAAAGTTCATGATGAAACTGTGGTAGAAGTTGGCAAACCCCAAAAAACTTTCTAACCCCTTTATGGTAGTTGGGACTGGCCATGACCTGACAGCATCTACCTTCTTGCCGTCCATCATCACTCCTTGCGGGCCGATCTGGTAACCCAGAAAGGAGACAGCTTCCTGATGGAATTGGAACTTTGACATATAGGTGGTTAGCCAGGAGGCGTTCCAGGACTACTCGGACGTGAGCAATGTGCTCATCCAAGGTAGCCGAGTAGACCAGGATGTCGTCGATATACACGACCACCTGGTGTCCGAGCATGTCCCGGACACCTCGTTAACGAATGCCTGGAACACTGATGGAGCATTGGCTAATCCATAAGGCATCACCAAGTACTCGTAGTGACCAGACACCGTGCTGAAAGCGGTCTTCCATTCATCCCCCTCCCGGATGCGGATTAGATTGTCTGCATATATGCCCCCTTTATTTATCCTACGGTTCTGACTTGGTGTACAGGGAAAATACTGTAAGAACGGACCATGTTCTGAATTCTGTCGCTGTACATTTCAAAAGTGCTGAACAAATAGTTATATTGACTACGTCCATCCTAGCTCGCTCATTAATGTCTTAATCAAAATTACGGATTGCCTCTTATCTGCTCGTTGTACCCTTATGCCATAGTTTGTACATCTCAATTGTCAGTAGAAACCACATTTGTTTAAGCAAGTCAGCCATGTTTTTTTTTTTTTAAGGCAGTAAATGAGGCTGAATGAACTGTTTCGCTGCCAGACAAGGCTCAGCTGATAGCCAGGTGTAGCAGTGGTAAGGTGTTGGGACTGCTGTTGGGACTCTGCTGTTGGGACGGTCTACTAACCACAGGTCCTGGCAACCCACATTACGCACACCTGGCAACCATCATTATGCACTCCTGCTCCCCATTGTTATGCACACCTGGACTTCATCATTACCTTGATTACTTCCCCTTTATTTAACCCTCAGTAGCCTCAGTCAGTATTGGTTTTGTTCAAGTTTAGTACCCTGCTCCGGTTTTGTTTATCTGCTTATTCTCTTTATTAAACTCACCTTCTGCACCTGCTTCCTGACTCCTAGTGTATACCTTACAACACCTCACATATTTCTTGAGCAGACCTTTAATCTGAAGGTATTTGGTAACCTTTTTAGTTTTTCGGCAGTTTTTTGCCGAATCACGTAGCACACAAGCCATGTTCAATTAAAACATCCTTGGGTCAGGTCAAAACAGGATGGGAATTGGGCAAGCACTTTATAAGTAAATTTTTTTATCCAGCTGGGAATTGTAGAAATTGCCGTGAAATACCCACATGCAGGAAATTGTAGTAACTTTACTCTGCAAAAAAAAATAAGACATTCACGGTGTTGAACGACATCGAGGACAAAAGCGCAGTGACAGTCGACATTAACCAAGGAAAATAAATGATTAGATATTAATGTAGTTAAAATGTACTATTGAATTTGTCTTGCTAATCAGTGGATTGCATGTGAGGCTCCTTTTGTGGGACCATCTCGTTCTCGGTCCCATCCTGTCTTTAGCAACATAGGTAGGTAGCTAGCTAGCTAACGTTAGCTAAGGACTAACTGACATTAGCTGGTTTACACAAACAGTAGCTAGCTAGTTGTATTTTGCGAATTATATTATCTTCACTTGGTTTATTATCTAGCTAATAATTTAATATTCAAAAGGCATGTTAATCGTTGCCATAGCAGGATAAGCCAGTTTGCTGACAGGGGTTGTTAGGCTAGCCAGCTTACATTGGTTACCCAACTGTCAACTAACTTTTTGATGGCTAGCTAACTACAGTAGGTAGCTAGCTAATTACATTATAATAACATTAGCAAGGAGCCTGGCTATAGCTTGGTCATGTTAAGCCTGGCTATAGCTTGGTCATGTTTAGCCTGGCTATAGCTTGGCCGTGTGTAGCCGAATAGAAGCCCACTCAAATAGATCAAATTAGATGTCCTTCATAAGCAAATGCAGTCACTAGCCTGTACAGTAGCCTATTTAGCTAGCAACCTAAGTTAATAAGCTAACTAAGGTTAATGTTACTAGCTAGGCTAGTCAACGGTCAGTGTGGTTAGCTTAGCCAAACTATTTGCTGGTTGTTACTGTTAGCTAGAAAAGCTGGCTGCTTTAGCTTGCTAGAGTTGTATACCATAGCTCTAGCCAATTCATTAGAAGTTGTTACCAACATTGTAGTTACTTAAGTGATATACCAATTTCCACAAGTAATAACCTAATACAGAAAAGTATTTACAATGTACTGTAGACATACAGTAATAGCTCCTATGTGATCATATATCTGTAATTACGAATGCATTCCTACAGTAATACCTTCTGTATTCATATAATTGGCCTTTTAAGTATTATTCAGTGTTGTACTTACATTTACATTTACATTTACGTCATTTAGCAGACGCTCTTATCCAGAGCGACTTACAAATTGGTGCATTCACCTTATAGCCAGTGGGATAACCACTTTACAATGTTTTTATTTTTTTGGGGGGGTGGGGTGGGTAGAAGGATTACTTTATCCTATCCCAGGTATTCCTTAAAGAGGTGGGGTTTCAAATGTCTCCAGAAGGTGGTGAGTGACTCCGCTGTCCTGGCGTCGTGAGGGAGCTTGTTCCACCATTGGGGTGCCAGAGCAGCGAACAGTTTTGACTGGGCTGAGCGGGAATTATGCTTCCGCAGTGGTAGGGGAGCCAGCAGGCCAGAGGTGGATGAACGCAATGCCCTCGTTTGGGTGTAGGGACTGATCAGAGCCTGAAGGTACGGAGGTGCCGTTCCCCTCACAGCTCCGTAGGCAAGCACCATGGTCTTGTAGCAGATGCGAGCTTCAACTGGAAGCCAGTGGAGTGTGCGGAGGAGCGGGATGACGTGAGAGAACTTGGGAAGGTTGAACACCAGACGGGCTGCAGCATTCTGGATGAGTTGTAGGGGTTTAATGGCACAGGCAGGGAGCCCAGCCAACAGCGAGTTGCAGTAATCCAGACGGGAGATGACAAGTGCCTGGATTAGGACCTGTGCCGCTTCCTGTGTAAGGCAGGGTCTTACTCTCCGAACGTTGTAGAGCATGAACCTACAGGATCGGGTCACCGCCTTGATGTTAGCGGAGAATGACAGGGTGTTGTCCAGGGTCACGCCAAGGCTCTTCGCACTCTGGGAGGAGGACACAACGGAGTTGTCAACCGTGATGGCGAGATCATGGAACAGGCAGTCCTTCCCCGGGAGGAAGAGCAGCTCCGTCTTGCCAAGGTTCAGCTTGAGGTGGTGATCCGTCATCCATACTGATATGTCTGCCAGACATGCAGAGATGTGATTCGCCACCTGGTTATCAGAAGGGGGAAAGGAGAAGATTAGTTGTGTGTCGTCTGCGTAGCAATGATAGGAGAGGCCATGTGAGGATATGACAGAGCCAAGTGACTTGGTGTATAGCGAGAATAGGACCGGGCCTAGAACTGAGCCCTGGGGGACACCAGTGGTGAGAGCACGTGGTGCGGAGACAGCTTCTCGCCACGCCACTTGGTAGGAGCGACCGGTCAGGTAGGACGCAATCCAAGAGTGAGCCGCGCCGGAGATGCCCAGCTCGGAGAGGGTGGAGAGGAGGATCTGATGGTTCACAGTATCAAAGGCAGCAGACAGGTCTAGAAGGACAAGAGCAGAGGAGAGAGAGTTAGCTTTAGCAGTGCGGAGAGCGTCCGTGACACAGAGAAGAGCAGTCTCAGTTGAATGACCAGTCTTGAAACCTGACTGGTTTGGATCAAGAAGGTCATTCTGAGAGAGATAGCAAGAGAGTTGGCTAAAGACGGCACGCTCAATAGCAGAGGATGATGCCATAACCGAAGTGGTAGATGTCGAGATCCTTAAGCAAGAGGTACAGTAACCAACTGTGGTTGCTCTAGATGATGATATACCTCCCATAGACGGTAAGTATTGCTTGATTCATAATTTCTGGTTCCAGTAGAAACAACAATACAATTATTTTGAGGAGAAAGTTAAATATCTGACCCGACCAAAGCACCAGACTCTGTTGGCTCTTTGATATTGTTTATGTGACGAGTCTGTAATATTTACACTGCAAAGTGCTAGCTAGTAGGTAAAAACTTTGTAAGTAAGCTTCAGTTCATATTTCAGTTCAGAAGTGCGGCAACAATTAATTGATCAGAAAGGGTGGTGGGAGCCTCGCCCCATGCAAATACTTATACCCCTTTCACACCAAGAACTAGGGTTTTACCCTGTATATTTGAAGTGGGTTTAACCCGTGTCCGACCCATTCATACTAAACCTAGGACAGGTAATAAGCATGCAAGGCCGTTCATGGAAAATACTTGTTCAGCACACAAGTAGTGCTGTTGCACTTGGACATTACTGACTATGGGTCAGTGAACACACATCGACCCATACAGACCAACGGCTCACCCATGTTTTACACGTGTTAAAGGTAGGCCCTGAATCAATCTTGATTGTGTTTTTAATATTGTGGAGGAAAGAATGGTTATCCGACCTGTTTGTGTGTATCACAGATCTGTGCATAAGCCAGGCTATAAACTATAAAAAGGGCAGGCCTGCTGTAACCAATCATCTTTTTGCTGACATTAGCCTGAATGTTCTCTTTGTTTTTCCCTTTAGGTCAAGAGGGTCAGACTCTCTAGGACAACCAAGTCCTGCCTCATCTGTTGGTCAGTGTCATTGTTAAGTTACATCTTTAAACAATTGTTCTGTAGAATATCTTATAACGTTGTGACGAATGCCCTTCGTTTGAATTTCAGTGTCTGTATCTAGTCCCTCTGACCATACAACTGAAATGATGAAAATTGAGATACTGAAGATTTTTAAAAACCTTAACTAGGTCAGTTAAGAACAAATTCTTATGTACAATGACGGCCTACCCCGGACGACGCTGGGCCAATTATGTGCCGCCTATGGGACTCCCAATTACGGCCGGATTGTGATACAGCCTGGAATCGAACCAGGGTCTGTAGTGATGCCTCTAGCACTGAGATGCAGTGCCTTAGACCACTGTGCCACTCGGCAGCCCAAGATCAAGATGGAGGCTTTGGAAGAAGAGTGGGACTTCCTCCACAAAACTGTTAACCAGTTGTATGGTACGATAATGTCATTAGTCTGTTTCCATATCTGTCTGGGTTTTTGCCAACATAATTGATGTCAAGCCAACCCAATTTGTCATTAAAGAAGAGAAGGTGGCTTATATCACAGACAGTCACTGATAATGACTGTAACCAATCATCTGTTGGCTGACAGCCTGAATGTTCTCTTTATTTCTCTCTTTACTGTAAGACAAGGGGGTCAGACTCTCTCCCTAGGACCAAGGCCTGCCTCTTCTGTCGCTAAGTTTATTTGCATTGTTTAATGGCATCTTTCAAGTTTTGTTTTAAAGTAAGGGACCGAGAACTTTCACATACAATAAGAGTGATAGTAATTGAGATGAGGATAATGATGTTAGCTACAAGTTTGACTGTAGATTTGTCTTTAAACCTTACTAGCTGTTAAATCATTCCTCTAACCTTGTTTCCTCACAGGTTTTAAGAAGGCTTCCTAAGTGCCTTGGTTTTGTTCACGTCAAATTAGGCAAATATTACTCTGTGTATGCGACAGGAACACAGCTAGTCATGAATGTGTCATTTCACATCACAAAAGGGGCGGGCCCAGGTACGCAAACGCATTCATTCATGATCCAATTTTGGCAGAAATGTGCTGCCTGTGTAGACTACTGCCTGATTGGCTTGGCTGCATTCATTATTATAATAAGTGTGATGCTGAAAGGAAGAACACTCTTGTTATTCTGCATACTTAATATTACTTAATATTAATATTACTCTATTAATATTACTCTACCACCCACTTTCTGTGCTCCCTATCTACTTTAAAAAAACATTTAAACTATTATCACCACTTAAACTGTATTCAGTACATGCTATTACTTTTCTTCTTGATTCTACTTTTATGCTACAGTCGTGGTCAAAAGTTTTGAGAATGACACAAGTATTGGTCTTCACAAAGTTCGCTGCTTCAGTGTTAGGAGATATTTTTGTCAGATGTTACTATGGTATGCTGAAGTATAATTACAAGCATTTCGTAAGTGTCAAAGGCTTTTATTGATAATTACATTAAGTTTAAGTTGCTCTCGGAGGATGTGTTGGTACCATTCTTTATTCATGGCTGTGTTCTTAGGCAAAATTGTGAGTGAGCCCACTCCCTTGGCTGAGAAGCAACCCCACACATGAATGGTCTCAGGATGCTTTACTGTTGGCATGACACAGGACTGATGGTAGCGCTCACCTTGTCTTCTCCGGACAAGGTGTTTTCTGGATGCCCCAATCAATCGGAAAGGGGATTAATCAGAGAAAATGACATTACCCCAGTCCTCAGCAGTACAATCCCTGTACCTTTTGCAGAATATCAGTCTGTCCCTGATATTTTTCCTGGAGAGAAGTGGCTTCTTTGCTGCCCTTCTTGACACCAGGCCATCCTCCAAAAGTATTTCCCTCACTGTGCGTGCAGATGCACTCACACCTGCCTGCTGCCATTCCTGAGCAAGCTCTGCACTGGTGGTGCCCCGATCCCGCAGCTGAATCAACTTTAGGAGACTGTCCTGGCGCTTCCTGGACTTTCTTTGGCGCCCTGATGCCTTCTTCACAACAATTGAACCTCTCTCCTTGAAGTTCTTGATGATCCGATAAATGGTTGATTTAGGTGCAATCTTACTAGCAGCAATATCCTTGCCTTTGAAGCCCTTTTTGTGCAAAGTAATGATGACGGCACGTGTTTCCTTGCAGGTAACCATGGTTAACAGAGGAAGAACAATGATTTCAAGCACCACCCTCCTTTTAAAGCTTCCAGTCTGTTATTCTAACTCAATCAGCATGACAGAGTGATCTCCAGCCTTGTCCTCGTCAACACTCTCACCTGTGTTAACGAGATAATCACTGACATGATGTCAGCTGGTCCTTTTGTGGCAGGGCTGTAAATGCAGTGGAAATGTTTTTTGGGGGATTAAGTTCATTTTCAAGGCAAAGAGGGACTTTGCAATTCATTGCAATTCATCTGATCCCTCTTCATGACATTCTGGAGTATATGCAAATTGCCATCATCAAAACTGAGGCAGCAGACTTTGTGAAAATTAGTATTTGTGTCATTCTCAAAACTTTTGACCACGACTGTACAGACCTTTTTAATACTCCAAAAGCTCCCATGGACTACTGTTCAGTTTCCTCAACATTCCAAACTGGCCATTGTTAAGTCTGCTGAGTTTTATCTGGCATTGTAAACATTGTTGTCACACCCTGGCTCTGGGACTCATTATGTTGAGCCAGGGTGTGTTCATTCTATGTGTTCTGTTTCTATGTTGGGTGTTCTAGGTTGTTTATTTCTTTGTTTGACTGAGTGACTCCCAATCAGAGGCAACGAGTGTCAGCTGTGTGCTGGTTGTCTCTGATTGGGAGCCATATTTAACTGTCTGTGTTTCACTTTGTGTTTGTGGGTTTTTGTTCCGTGTTCGGTCATTGTCACTGAGGACTTCACGAGTTGTTTATTGTTTTGTTATTTCGTGTGTATGCTTTAATTAAATAAAGCAAGTATGTTCGCAACTAACGCTGCGCTTTGGTCCACTCCTTCATACGACGTTCGTGACAGAAAAACCCACCATAAAAGGACCAAGCAGCGTGTCCAGGAGCAGGCAGACTGGACATGGGAGGAAGCGCCAGGAAAGGAGATGGAGAGGCTGGCGATGGCCCAGGTGGGCAAATCGTGGTCCTGGGAGGACATGCTCGGGGGCAAGGGACCTTGGGGTAGGATTAAGGCCCTGGCGAGAGAGGAGCAGCGGCGTCAGCAGTGCCATCGTCGGACGGACGAGAGGCACCCCCAATAATTTTTTAGGGGGGGGCACACGGCATGGGCGACTGGGCAGCAGGAGGCTGCCACAGGGCGAAATGGGAGACGAGGAGAGAAGGCCACCGGGTTACGGGAGCCATTGGCGAGAGGAGGGAAGGAAGTTGTAGAGGCACGGCGAGAGGTACTGAGGTGTATTGCCAGTCCGGTCCGGCCCGTTCCTGATCCCCGTTTAAGGCCAGTGGTGTGTGTTCCCAGTACGGTCCGGCCTGTTCCTGCTCCACGCACCAAACCTACGGTGTGCGTCGCCAGCCCAGCCCGGCCTGTCCCTGCTCCACGCACCAAGCCTACGGTGTGCGTCGACAGCCCAGCCCGGCCTGTTCCTGCTCCACGCACCAAGCCTACGGTGTGCGTCGCCAGCCTGGTCCAGCCCGTTCCTGCTCCACGCACCAAGCCTACGGTGTGCGTCGACAGCCCAGCCCGGCCTGTTCCTGCTCCACGCACCAAGCCTACGGTGTGCGTCGCCAGCCCAGTCCGGCCTGTCCCTGCTCCACGCACCAAGCCTACGGTGTGCGTCGACAGCCCAGCCCGGCCTGTTCCTGCTCCACGCACCAAGCCTACGGTGTGCGTCGCCAGCCCTGTCCGGCCTGTCCCTGCTCCACGCACCAAGCCTACGGTGTGCGTCGCCAGCCCAGCCCGGCCTGTCCCTGCTCCACGCACCAAGCCTACGGTGTGCGTCGCCAGCCCAGCCCGGCCTGTCCCTGCTCCACGCACCAAGCCTACGGTGTGCGTCGCCAGCCCAGCCCGGCCTGTCCCTGCTCCACGCACCAAGCCTACGGTGCGCGTCGCCAGCTCGGCCCGGCCTGTTCCTGCCACTCGCACCAAGTCAGGGGTGCGAGTCGTCAGCCTGGTCCAGCCCGTTCCTGCCACTCGCACCAAGCCAGGGTTGCGAGTCGTCAGCCTGGTCCAGCCCGTTCCTGCTACTCGCACCAAGCCAGGGGTGCGAGTCGTCAGCCTGGCAAGGCCCGTCGCTGCTCCACGCACCAAGCCAGGGGTGCGAGTCGTCAGCCCGGTGAGGCCCGTTCCGGCTCCACGCACCAAGCCAGGGGTGCGCATCGTCAGCCCGGTCCGGCCCGTTGCTGCTCCACGCACCAAGCTAGGGGTGCGCATCGACAGCCAGGTCCGGTCCTTTCCTGCCTCACGCACCAAGCCTGGGGTGCGCGTCGTCAGTCCGGCACAACCCGTGCCTGGGTCATCGGTGCCAGATCAGGTACCGCTTTATTGCTCCCCAACGGAGCTGAAGCTAGCCGCTCCTGCTACGTCCAGGTCAGCTCCAGCCAGCGGAGCCAGACTGGACCAGGGGCGCTATGGGGGGTTCATTGGAGGGTGGTGGTCAAGGCCGGAGGCAGAACCGCCGCCGAGGAGGTATGCCCGCCCAGCCCTCCCCTGTTTTGCTTTAGTTGAGGCGCGGTCGCAGTCCGCGCCTTTAGGGGGGGGGTACTGTCACACCCTGGCTCTGGGACTCATTATGTTGAGCCAGGGTGTGTTCATTCTATGTGTTCTGTTTCTATGTTGGGTGTTCTAGGTTGTTTATTTCTTTGTTTGACTGAGTGACTCCCAATCAGAGGCAACGAGTGTCAGCTGTGTGCTGGTTGTCTCTGATTGGGAGCCATATTTAACTGTCTGTGTTTCACTTTGTGTTTGTGGGTTTTTGTTCCGTGTTCGGTCATTGTCACTGAGGACTTCACGAGTCGTTTATTGTTTTGTTATTTCGTGTGTATGCTTTAATTAAATAAAGCAAGTATGTTCGCAACTAACGCTGCGCTTTGGTCCACTCCTTCATACGACGTTCGTGACAATTGTAAAGTGGTTATCCCACTGGCTATAAGGTGAATGCAGCTATTTGTAAGTCGCTCTGGATAAGAGCGTCTGCTAAATTACGTAAATGTAAATGTAAATGTTATCTCTTGTAATTTACAATTAAAACAGCTCCTGAGTACTTTAAGGGCTGCTTAACTCCCACATTGATACCATTTGTTTTTTTAAAGTCCCCTAAATAACCCAACTACTCTAAATACCCCAACTACTAATTAATAGAATTCTATGGGCGATATGCTTTTAAATCGGCACATGCTCATTGTTTAAGCTAGAGACTCCATTTATCTTTCCAGAGCCTTTAAGTGTCTTAAATATATATATATATATATATATATATATATATTTATTTTTTTTTTTTTTTCTTCTTCTAATTTGGAACCATTAACAGAATTGTTGAGGAATCGCATCATTAAGTATCATTTAAGTCAAGCTGTCATATGGCATGTATATTCATGGCACACTAATAAAAAAAAAGTTTCAATTTAAAATTCTCTCAATACTACCATAGAGTACAAATTCAACAATAATTGCCCACACCCACGGAAAATCCCAAAGTCACGTCGGATAGGCCCGATGATGTTAAGGGGAACAAAAGCGGCCAGCTCACACTCTCTCCCAGCAAAATTACTACGTTTTACAACTATGGTCATACGTCTTTGAATTGCTGTCAGCTATTTCAACAAAAGCATATTATAGTCTGCATACATGTCAATACATACAGTACCTATTGTTTATGTCAACACATATTCCTGTTAATATACAAAAATCCGTTTGAAGTGCAGCTAGCTCACTCCTGCAGAGGCAAGCCGGCAAAGGGGTGTTAGATAGTAAACTTTGAGCTAGCATGAGTTAGCCTTCTTTCGTTGCTTGGGTTACCCTCCTGTCATAAAATAGTGCATGATGCAGTAGAAAATTATGAGGGACAATCTACATTTTTAACTAAAATAAATTGGTACTTTTGGGAAATTTCAGCTGCTTACAGGTTCTGTAGGTGACCTACGTTGTTACTTTTTCTGGATATTTTAGCATGGAACCTTGTCCTTAAGGGCAAGTTTTAGGCATAATGCACATGGGCAGTTGTCACTAAGGCTAAAATGCACCAAACGGACGGTTGGCTGACTGCTCCTCACCCCGCATAGGATTGAGTAGACCAGAGTTAACCACAAAATCATTATATAAACACGGTGTTCACACAGCCCCAACGTTGAGTTATCACATCATTTGAACAGCTTGTTCTGCGCCTAGTCATGAATGTGTCATGACTAGGTGGAGCCAGCTGGCAATTTACATTACTACTACCATTCGGTTTTCCAATACCTTAATTAAGTTTACTCTACACTGTAATTTTGGGCCCAAAAGCCCCCTGGCAAAAGCCATAAGGCTTAAAGTATAAAATGAACAAATTAACTGAGTAGCAATAGTAACTACTTAGTGTTAGATACTAGATAGTAATTATGTTATTAACAACATTTTTGTTTTATTGGAATTGCAACTGTGTAATTACATGGTAATATTGTTTAGAGCCATAGGTTATTACACAGGTGGAACAAGGTATGGGGGAGGGAAGACTCAGGGGGAGGCGTCCTGTAATAACATGTGTCAAACTGTAATTATATTGCAATTACTATTTACCTACATTGTTGTTACTAAGAGCATTACTATGTAGTTACTATATAACATCAACTTAAGGATAAGCGTTATCATGTTTTCTATTTAAACATCCTCAATCATTCTGTACATGCTGAAGTTGATTTGGTTTTCTAGCTTAAGCTTCATTTGAGTTATGGCAGAAGGAAAGATATAAATATGTATGTTTAGAATAAATGCTGTTGTGTTCAGTAGTTGTGTAGTTCTGGTCAGTAGATGTGGTCAGCAGTTGTTGTGGTCAGAAGTTGTGGTTGTGGTCCGTAGATGTTGTCAGTAGTTGTGTGATTGTGGTCAGTAGTGTTGTGGTTGTGGTAAGTAGTTGAGGTCAGTAATTGTGTGGTTGTGGGTAGTAGTTTTGGTCACTAGATGTGGTCAGCAGCTGTGTGGTTGTATTCAGTAGCTGCCATCAGTAGTTGTTCGGTCAGTAATTGTGATATTCTGGTCAGTAGTTGTGATTTTGGTCAGATGTGGTCAGTAGTTGTGTGATTGTGGTCAGTATGTTAGGTCAGTAGTTGTGGTCAGGTGTTTTGGTCAGTAATGGTTAGTGGTTTTAGTAAGGTGTGCGGTTTAGTAGTTGTTTCATTGTGATCAGTAGGATAGGTCAGTAGGTTGGTCAGTAGGTTAAATCAGTAGCTTTGTGGTTGTGCTCAATAGTTGTGTGGTTGTTGTCACTAGATGTAGTCAGCAGCTGTGTGGTTGTGGTCAGTAGCTGTCATCAGTAGTTGTGGTCAGTAGTTGTGCAGTTAGTAGTAGTTGTCTGTAGATATGATCAGTTGTGTTGTCAGTAGTTGTGGTCAGTCATTTTAATAAGTAGGTGTGTGGTTCAGTAGTTGTGGTCTGTAGTTGTGTGGTTGTGGTCAGTAGGCTGAGTCAGTAGGTTAGGTCAGTAGTTGTAGTCAGTAGTTAGGTTAGTAGTTGTGTGAACAATATTTGTGTGGTTGTGGTCAGCAATTGTGGTCGTTAGTTTTAGTAAGTCGGTGTGTGTGGTTCAGTAGTTGTGGTCAGTAGTTGTTTGGTTGTGGTCAGTAGGCTGTCAGTAGGTTAGGTCAGTAGTTCTGTGCTCTGTAGTTTGGTCAATAGTTGTGAACAATGTTTGTGTGGTTGTGGCCAGGTGGTTGTGGTCAGTAGTTGTTGTGATCAGTAGTTGTGTTGATTAGATGTGTGGTCAGTAGTTTAGTTGTCAGAAGTTGTGTGGTCAGAAGATGTGTGGTTGTGGTCAATAATTGTGGTTCAGTGGTCTGTAGTTGTTTGATCAGTAGTTGTGTGGTTATGGTCAGTAGTTGTGTGGTCAGTAATTGTTGAGCAGTAGTTGTATGGTTGTGGTCAGTAGTTGGGGTCAGTAGTTATGGTCAGTACTTGTGTTCAGTAGTTGTGTTGTCAGTCGCTTTGTCTTCATGGTCACTAGTTGTGGTCAGTTGTTTTGTCTTCGTGGTCACTAGTTGTGGTCAATGGTTGTGGTCAGTAGGTTAGGTCAGTCGTTTTGTGTTCAGTAGTTGTGGTTCAGTAGTTGTGGTTCAGTAGTTGTGTGGTTGTCGTCAGCAGTGTGGTTGTGGTCAGTAATTGGTCAGTAGTTGTGGTCAGTAATTCTGGTCAGTAGGTGTGTGTTGTGGTGGTCAGTAATTTTTGGTGGTCAGTAGTTGTGGTTATTAGATGTGTGGTCAGAAGTTGTAAGGTCAGTAGTTGTGTGGTTGTGGTCAATAGTTGTGTGGTTGTGGTCACTAGATGTGGTCAGCAGTTGTGTGGTTGTGGTCAGTAGCAGTCATCAGTAGTTGTTTGGTCAGTAGTTGTGGTCGGTAGTTGTGGTAAGTAGTTGTGGTCAGTAGTTGTGTGGTCAGAAGTTGTGGTCTGTTTTAGTGTGGTTGTGGTTAGCAGTTGTGGGGTTGTGGTCAGTAATTATGGTCAGTGGTTGCGTTCAATAGTTGTAGTGTTCAGTAGTTATTTTGATTTAAATGTGTGGTTAGTAGTTGTGTGGTTGTGGTCAGTAGTTGAGGTCAGTCATTTTGTAGTTGTGGTCAGGAGTTGTGGTCAATAGTTGTTTGGTTGTGGTCAGTAGCTGTCATCAGTAGTTGTTTGGTCAGATATCGTGGTCTGTTTTTGTGTGGTTGTGGTCAGTGGGTTACGTCAGTAGTTGTTTGGTTCAGTATTTGTGTCAGTATTTGTGTGGTTATGGTCAGTTGTCTCGTCAGTAGTTGTGGAGCAGCAGTTGTTTGGTTGTGGTCAGTAGTTGATGTCAGTGGTTGTGGGTAATAGTTGTGGTCAGGAGTTTTCAGTAGTTGTGGTCAGGAGTTATGGTGATAAGTGTGTGGTCAGTAGTTGTGTGGTCAGTAATTGTGGTGTTTGTGGTCAATAGTTGTGTGGTTGTGGTCACTAGCTGTGGTCAGTAGTTGTGTGGTTTTGGTTAGTAGGTTAGGTCAGTAGTTCTGTGCTCAGTAGTTGTGGTTCAGTAGTTGTGGTCAGTAGATGTTAGTGTTAACATATAGACTAATATGCTATAAATTGTGTTCTTACACTGGTACAGTTATGCCCTATGAGAGATGTACAACTGCGCATGTGCGAAAATAAAGAAAGGGCATTTTCCCGCGTTCTGGTTGAAACACCAACGATGAACATGTGTGTTTATTCCTCCGTTAAGTAAGCCGGTATTCCTGTCCTGAAGATGATAGCACCAACAGGTTATGGGCCCAGGAGGGAACATGGAAGCCGATGGAATAGATTATGTTTCGACGGAGATGAAAAAAAACTAAGAGTTATGGGAGACGAAGTTTTTGGGACACTTGCGTTTGCTAGGGCTAAAGGCCACCATATTGAGCGTGGATGAAGATGAAGAAGACGGAGAGAAAAATGAAGAAGCCTACGCCGAATTGATACAGGTTTTGGATGATAAAAGTCTTTCCCTGATAATGAGAGATGCAGCAGATGATGGGAGAAAAGCGTTGAAGATATTGAGGGAACATTATGCAGGTAAAGGGAAGCCACGTGTGATTAGCCTCTACACTGAGCTAACTTCTCTTCAGAAAGCCAGTGACGAAAGTGTTACGGATTATATCATTCGTGCTGAGACGGCTATTACAGCACTGAGGAATGCTGAAGAGTCTTTAAGTGACGGGCTGTTGATTGCAATGATTCTGAAAGGTTTGCCCGAATCATTTAAGCCGTTTGCCATCCACATAACGCAGAGTGACGAGCCGACAACTTATGGCAAGTTCAAAACCAAGTTGAGGAGCTATGAAAGCACCGAGAAGTTTAGCGCCATTTCCACTGACGACAACGTGATGAAGGCAAGTAACATTAAAGTTAGCTGGCCAAGAGGAAGAGATAAAGGGACCGAGATAACCTGCTTCAACTGTGGCCAGAAAGGGCACAAGGCCCGGGAATGTAGTGTTACTGGAGAGCACAGAGAACGGAGACAGTGGTGTAGTTTTTGCAAGCGCTCCACTCATACTGACGCAAATTGCAGACGAAAAAGAAGAGACAATGTGAAACAAGCAACAGATGCTGAAGGCCACACATTTGCATTCAAAATAAGTGACTGTCAGGTTCGTGGACTGAAACATAAAGGGCTGATGGTTGATACGGGAGCAACGTCACATATAGTCACGGACATCGGGAAGTTTAAGGAGTTTGACGAGACTTTCAAACCGGAAAAACATTCCGTGGAGCTGGCTGACGGAACAAGAACGAATGGTGTCGCGGAGAGGAGAGGTGCAGCGGAGGTTTACCTGAGAGACAACACGGGTCGTCGGGTGAAAACAACGCTGACGAAGGCGCTGTACGTGCCGTCGTTTCCACAGGACATTTTCTCTGTTAAAGCAGCGACAGCCAACGGAGCTTCAGTCAACTTTCGACAGGGGTGTAACAAGCTCATCCACAAGAACGGTACCACTTTTGACATCGAGGAGTACGATAGACTTTACTATCTTAACACTGTAAGTGATGAAAATGATGATGGATGTCATGGGTGCTATGATATTCACACATGGCACAAAATTCTTGGCCACTGTAATTTTGAGGATGTGTCAAAGTTAGAAAATGTGACAGAGGGAATGAAAATCACAGGTAAGATTGACAAATCTACCCTCAACTGTGAAATCTGCACACAGGGAAAATTTGTTCAGAGCAGAAACAGAGAGCCTGATGAAAAGGCAAAAGCAGCTCTTGAGCTTGTGCACACTGATTTGGCTGGCCCTATTGAGCCAGAGGCGAAAGATGGGTTCAGATATACTCTAGCATTTACGGATGATTATTCAGGGGCAGTTTTTGTGTATTTCCTAAAAGCAAAAAGTGATACTGTAAAAGCTACTGATAAGTTTATTGCTGATGTGGCCCCTTATGGAAAAATAAAGTGTGTCAGGTCAGATAATGGCACAGAGTACACAGCCAAAGAGTTCCAGTCACTGCTCAGTAAGAATGCCATAAGACATGAAACTTCAACCCCTTACTCACCCCATCAAAATGGGACCGCTGAGAGAAATTGGAGAACACTGTTTGAAATGGCAAGATGCATGCTACTTGAGAGCAACCTACCAAAGAAATTGTGGACATATGCTGTAATGACTGCTGCAGTAATTCGCAATAGGTGTTACAATAAGCGTGTAGGACAGACTCCACACTACATGTTTACTGGGAGAAAGCCTGATCTTTCAAAGATGAAAGAATTTGGATCTGTTTGCTATGCATACAGACAGAACAAGAAAAAGTTGGACTCAAGATGTGAAAAGGGTATTTTTGTCGGGTATGATGAAAATAGTCCAGCATACCTAGTCTACTACCCAGACACTGGAAAAGTTCTTAAAAAGAGATTAGTCAAGTTCGTTACAAACGGTGTAGTCGAACGCCAAACTCAGACAGATTTGGAAATGAGTGATGATCTTCATGGGGAGAGATTTCAATCCCCCATGCCAAAAGCCAAGATGGCAGATCAAAATTCCGAAGAGACACAAGATGTGCAAATCGAGACTTCAGATAGTCAGAGTCCACGCTTTCCAGACAGAGAGAGGATGAAGCCTCAGTACTTAAAAGACTATGAGTGTAAAGTGAAGTGTGATGACCAGATACCACCTAGTGTTGACTACTGCTACAGAGTAATGTGCAATGCACCACAAACCTTCAAAGAAGCAATGATTTCACCAAAATCAGAGATTTGGGCTACTGCTATGAAGGAGGAGATGGATTCCCTTAGGGAAAATGATACATTCACATTGACCACACTGCCAGAGGGTAAAAATGCAGTGGGGGGCAGGTGGGTCTATGCGGTCAAAAACAATTCAGATGAGACTGAGACATACAAGGCAAGATATGTTGCAAAGGGATATAGTCAAGTGGCAGGAATAGACTATAAGGATACTTTTTCTCCAACTGCAAATATGACATCAGTACGTTGTTTGATGCAGCTAGCAGCTCAGTATGACTTAGAGTTACATCAGATGGATGTCAAAACAGCATATCTACATGCTCCTATTGACTGTGAAGTGTACATGGAGCAACCAGAGGGTTTTGAAGTCAGGTCAGATACAGGTGAGCAACTAGTCTGCAAACTGAACAAGTCACTGTACGGCCTGAAACAGTCAGGAAGGAACTGGAACAAAATGTTGCATGATCACCTTAGTGAAAATGGTTTTACACAGAACCCAGCTGATCACTGTGTTTACAACAAACAAACTGCAACAGAAAGGATCATTTTGATAATTTGGGTCGATGATCTAATTATCGCTGCTAGTGATAGTGACTCACTCACAAGTGTAAAAGAAATGTTAAGTGAAAAATTTAAGATGAAAGATCTTGGGAGGCTTAGACATTTCCTAGGCATCGATTTTACACAAAGTGAAGGGAAAATAAAGATGAGCCAAACAAGGTACATAACCAAGATACTGGAAAGGTTTGGTATGTCAGACTGTAAAACAAGGTCAACACCATGTGAAAAAAAAAAAAACTGTGATGGTGAACCTATTGATTCAAAAAGGTATCGTGAAGTGATAGGCAGCTTGATATATGTTATGACATGTACAAGACCGGATATCAGCTGGATTGTCAGCAAGCTGTCACAATACCTATCAGAACCAAAAGAGCAACACTGGATAACAGCTAAACATGTGTTGAGGTACTTGAAGGGGACAATGAATCAGGAGTTGTGTTACAAAAAGGGGGTGGAAAAACCCAACCTCGTAGCATATAGTGATGCTGATTGGGCAGCAGATCAAAGTGACAGATGAAGCATAACAGGGTATTGTTTTAGTTTAACTAAATGTGGACCTGTTATTTCATGGAGGTCTAAGAAGCAGCCAACAGTAGCTTTATCTACATGTGAAGCAGAGTACATGGCACTGGCTGCTACTACACAAGAAAGTTTGTACCTTGTACAGTTATTGGGCCAGATGGATAGTGAGTGCCAATATGCACCAGTAACAATCTTTGAAGATAACCAAGGTGCAATTGCTCTGTCAAAGAACCCAGAGCGATCTGCGCTCAGTGATGGCAAAATAAGTATTGAATATTGTCCAACGGCAGACATGGTTGCAGATGTTTTGACTAAACCTGTAACGAAGTTCAAAAATGAAAAATTCTTGGGTTATATGTTTGGAATGTAAACTGACATTTGTGAGATGTATAACTGTAAGCTAAATGTGTTGATAGTTAGGTTGAATACGACTTGTACAGTATAAGAGCAAGTGGGGGTGTTAACATATAGACTAATATGCTATAAATTGTGTTCTTACACTGGTACAGTTATGCCCTATGAGAGATGTACAACTGCGCATGTGCGAAAATAAAGAAAGGGCATTTTCCCGCGTTCTGGTTGAAACACCAACGATGAACATGTGTGTTTATTCCTCCGTTAAGTAAGCCGGTATTCCTGTCCTGAAGATGATAGCACCAACAGTTAGGTTAGTAGTTGTGTTTTCAATATTTGTGTGGTTGTGGTCAGTAGTTGTGTGGTTGTGGTCAGAAGTTGTGGCCAGGTTGTTGTCAGTAGTTTTTGTGGTCAGTAGTTATGGTGATTACATGTGTGGTCAGCAGTTTTGTGGTCAGAAGTTGGGATGTTGTGGTCAATAGTTGTGTGGTTGTGGTCAGTAGTTGTCGTCAGTGTAGTGGTCAGTAGTTATGTGGTCAGAAGGTTTGTGGACAGAAGTTGTGGTCAGTCATTTTGTGGTCAGTTTGTCTGTGGGTAGGTCAGTAGTTGTGTGGTCAGTAGTTGTGGTCAGTCGTTTTGTCTTTGTGGTCACTAGTTGTGGCCAGTAGATTTACTAAGCAGGTGTGTGGTTAAGTAGCTTTGGTCAGTGGTTGTGGTCATTAGGCTAGGTCAGTTGGTTGTGATCAGTAGTTGTGGTTAGTTATTTTGGTCAGTAGTTGTAAGACGTTGTGGTTCAGAAGTTTTTGTCAGTAGTTATGGTCAGAGGTTGTGTGGTTGTGGTCAGTAGATGTGGTCAGCAGTTTTGCGGTTGTGGTCAGTAGTTGTGGCCAAGTGGTTGTGATCATTAGTTGTGGTGGTCAATAATTATGGGGATTACATACAGTACCGGTCAAAAGTTTTAGAACACCTACTCATTCAAGGGTTTTTCTTTATTTAGAATTTTCTACATTGTAGAATAATAGTGAAGACATCAAAACTATGAAATAACACATATGGAATCATGTAGTAAACAAAAAAGTGTAAAACAAAAAAATATATATTTGAGATTCTTCAAAAAGCCACCCTTTGCCTTGATGACAGCTTTGCACACTTTTGGCATTCTCTCAACCAGCTTCATGAGGTAGTCACCTGGAATGCATTTCAATTAACAGGTGTTAATTTGGGGAATTTCTTTCCTTCTTAATGCGTTTGAGCCAATAATTTGTGTTGTGACAAGATATACAGAAGATGGCCCTATTTGGTTAAAGACCAAATTAAAAAGTCCATATTATGGCAAGAACAGCTCAAATAAGCAAAGAGAAAGGACAGTCCATCATTACTTTAAGACATGAAGGTCAGTCAATATGGAACATTTCAAGAACTTTGAAAGTTTCTTCAAGTGCAGTCGCAAAGACCATCAAGCGCTATGATGAAACTGGCTCTCATGAGGACCGCCACAGGAATGGAGGACCCAGAGTTACCTCTACTGCAGAGGATACGTTCATTAATTAGAGTTACCAGCCTCAGAAATTGCAGCCCAAATAAATGCTTCACAGAGTTCAAGTCACAGACCCATCTCAACATCAACTGTTCAGAGGGGAATGTTTGAATCAGGCCTTCATGGTCGAATTGCTGCAAAGAAACCACTACTAAAGGACACCAATAAGAAGAAGAGACCTGCTTGGGCCAAGAAACACGAGCAATGATATTAGACTGGTGGAAATGTGTCCTTTGGTCTGGATTCCAAATTGGAGATTTATGGTTCCAACCGCCGTAGCTTTGTGAGACACAGAGAAGGTAAACGGATGATTTCTGCATGTGTGGTTCCCACCGTGAAGCATGGAGGTGGTGTTATGGTGTGGGGGTGCTTTGCTGGTGACACTGTCTGTGATTTATTTAGAATTCAAGGCACGCTTAACCAGCATGGCTACCACAGCATTCTGCAGCGGTATACCATCCCATCTGGTTTGGGCTTAGTGGGACTATCATTTGTTTTTCAACAGGACAATGACCCAACACACCTCCAGGCTGTGTAAGGGCTATTTTACCAAGAAGGAGAGTGATGGAGTGCTGCATCAGATGACCTGGCCTCCACAATCCCCCGACCTCAACCCAATTGAGATGGTTTGGGATGAGTCAGACGGCAGAGTGAAGGAAACGTGTGTGTGTGTGTGTGTGTGTCTGTGTGTGTGTGTGTGTGTGTGTGTGTGTGTGTGTGTGTGTGTGTGTGTGTGTGTGTGTGTGTGTGTGTGTGTGTGTGTGTGTGTGTGTGTGTGTGTGTGTGTGTGTGTGTGTGTGTGTGTGTGTGTGTGTGTGTGTGTGTGTGTGTGTGTGTGTGTGTGTGTATACACTGATGGTCAGTAGAGCAGTTTTAAAGTGGAAAACTACAGCCCGCCTAAAGGGGAGGGATTTTTGTATGACATGTGAGTATAAAAGATGGACTCTGAAATTGTGATGGCAGAATTCTCAATGAATAAACATCTCTGACTATGCAGACCGGGACTCTGTCCGTTTCTTGATTTTGGGAGACGCACAGAGACACTGAAATAGTTTTTTAAATAATTCACTTAACAGTGTTATTTCATAGTTTTGACGTCTTCACTATTATTATACAATGTAGAAAATAGTAAACAAATAAAGAAAAACCCTTGAATGAGTAGGTGTGTCCAAACTTTTCACTGGTAGTGTATATATGGACGAGCGATGTCAGAGCGGCATGGACTAAGATACAGTAGAATAGTATAGAATACAGGATATACATATGAGATGAGTAATGCAAGGTATGTAAACATTATTAAAGTGACTAAGAATACCGTAGAATAGTATAGAATACAGTATATAGATATGAGATGAGTAATGCAAGGTATGTAAACATTATTAAACTGGCTAGTGTTTTCTAGTCTGTCTATAGGCAGCATCCTCTAATATGCTAGTTAGTGATGGCTGTTTAACAGTCTGATGGCTTTGAGATAGAAGCTGTTTTTCAGTCTCTCTGTCCCAGCTTTGATGCACCTGTACTGACCTCGCCTTCTGGATGATAGCGGGGTGAACAGGCAGTGGCTCGGGTGGTTGATCTCATTGATTATCTTTTTGGCCTTCCTGTGACTTCAGGTGCTGTGGGTGTCCTGGAGGGAAGGTAGTTTGCCCCCGGTAATGCATTGGGCAGACCACACCACCCTCTGGAGAGCCCTGCGGTTGCGGGCGGTGCAGTTGCCGTTCCAGGTGGTGATACAGCCCGACAGGATGCTCTCAATTGTGCATCTGTAAAAGTTTGTAGGTGCCAAATTTCTTTAGCCTTCTGAGGTTGAAGAGGCTCTGTTGCGCCGCCTTCGCCACACTGTCTGTGTGGGTGGTCCATTTCAGATTGTCAGTGATGTGTACGCCAAGGAACTTGAAGCTTTCTACCTTCTCCACTGCGGTCCCATCTGTGGATAGGGGGGGTACTATGGTGTTGAATGCTGAGCTATAGTCAATGAACAGCGTTCTTACATAGGTATTCCTCTTGTCCAGATGGGATAGGGCAGTGTGCAGTGATGGTGATTGCATCGTCTGTGGATCTATTGGGGTGGTAAGCCAATTGAAGTGGGTCTAGGGTGGCAGGTAAGGTAGAGGTGATATGATCCTTTACTAGTCTCTCAAAGCACTTCATGATGACAGAGGTGAGTGCTACGGGGCGATAGTCGTTTAGTTGAGTTACCTTTGCTTTCTTGGGTACAGGAACAATGGTGGCCATCTTGAAGCATGTGGGGACAGCAGACTGGGATAGGGGGAGATTGAATATGCCCGTGAACACACCAGCCAGCTGGTCTGCGAATGCAATGAGATGCTAGGGATGCTGTCTGGGGCGGCAGCCTTGCGAGGGTTAACACGTTTAAATGTTTTACTCACGTCGGCCACGAGAAGGAGAGCCCACAGTCCTTGGTAGCGTGCCACGTCGGTGGCACTGTGTTATCCTCAAAGCGGGTGAAAAAGGTGTTTAGCTTGTCCGGAAGCAAGACGTCGGTCTCGGAGACTGAGCCGTTGAATTGCGACTCCACTTTGTCTCTATACTGATGTTTTGCTTGTTTGATTGCCTTGCGGAGTGAATAACTACACTGTTTGTATTCTGCCATATTCCTTGTCAACTTGCCATTGTTAAATGCGATGGTTTGCACTTTCAGTTTCGCGCCAACGCTGCCATCTATCCACTTTTCTGGTTAGGGTAGGTTTTAATAGTCACAGTGGGTACGGCATCTCCTATACACTTCCTGATAAACTCAGTTTCCATATTGGTGTATTCAGTCCGCATGATCAAAACAATCCTGAAGCGTTTATTCCGATTTGTCAGACCAGCGTTGGATAGTCCTTATCACGGGTACTTCCTGTTTGAGTTTCTGCCTATAGGAAGGGAGAAGCAAAATGGAGTCGTGGTCAGATTTGCCTTAAGGAGGGTGAGGTAGAGCCTTGTAAGCATCCCTGAAGTTCGAATAACAGTGGTCCATTGTTTTAGCAGCGTGAGTACTACAGTCGATATGTTGATAGAACTTCGGCAGCCTAGTCTTCAAATTTGCTTTGTTAAAATCCCCAGCTACAATAAATGCAGCCTCAGGATATGTGGTTTCCAGGTTGCATAAAGTCCAGTGAAGTTATTTGAGGGCCGTCGTGGTATCGGCTTGAGGGGAGATATAAACGGCTGTGGCTATAACGGAAGAAAATTATTTTGGGAGATAATATGGTCGGTATTTGATTGTGAGGTATTCTAGTTCGGGTGAACAAAAGGACTTGAGTTCCTGTATGTTACTACAATTACACCATGAGTCGTTAATCATGGAACACACACCTCCGCCCTTCTGCTTCCCGGAGATATATTTATTCCTGTCTGCGCGATGAACTGAGAACCCCTCTGGCTGGACCGATTTCGACAGTGTATCCCGAGAGAGCCATGTTTCCATGAAACAAAGTATGTTACAGGCCCTGATGTCTCTCTGGAAAGAAATCCTTGCCCTGAGCTTGTTAACTTTGTTATCCAAAGACTGAACATTAGTGAGTAATATACTCGGAAGCAGTGGGTGGTGTGCTTCACCAGCAATGTTTAGAGTCGGCCTCTGGAATCAGTTCAATTGCTCTGGGGAGAGCGAACAAAGGATCTGCTTCGGGGAAGTCGTATTCATGGTCGTAAAGCTGGTAGTTCTGATAAGTTACCGCCGCTCTGATATCCAATGGTTCTTCCCGGTTGTATGTAATGACACAAAACATTTCCTGAGCTAATAATGTAAAACAATATATGCATAAAAAAACAAAATACTGCAAAGTTTCCTAAGAGCTAGTCGCGAGGCGCCATCTTTCGATCGTCTAGATACTGCTGGTTATTTAACGTTATAATTTGATAATGCTAGGGAGGCAGGCTAGCTAGCTAGCGTTAGCCTACAAATCCAATTAGCAAATTAGTTCGAAGGTCATACAAGTGTATTCTCTATTGTCTACGGCAAAACTAAATAATGGATGCAGCTATGGTGGTAGTTAACTCATGTCTGAGTCTGACTAATACAGTGAACTAGGAGCAACAAACCGTAATCACATCACAACCCTGAATCTAATCCAATCTGGAGCTACAGTAAAGCATATAATTAGGGTTTCAACTAGTTACCGCAGCCACAAAGTCAAATTTGGCTGTATCATAAAAATTCATGAAAACATACATGTGATTTTTGGTCTTAATTTAAGGTTAGGGTTAGGCACATGGCTAGCCGTTTGGTTAAGGCTAGGGTTAAGGTTAGCGTTAGGTTTAAAATCAAATTTCTAGAAGAGAAATTTGAGAAATAGGCAGTCTGTAGGACTTTGTGGCTGTGGTGTGACGACCTAGAATTAGCTTGACCCGAGTTACACTCCTGATGACACAGACGGCTTCATCAACAAAGGTAATGTGTGTTGTGTGAAAAGTTTTATTAAAAAATACCTGGTTTGATAAACTAGTAGGTTAATTACTCAGCCAAGTAGATACACATAGTAGTCATTTTGGATTTGAATTGCATTATCAAAAAGCTTTGTCCTTTATAACAAAATGCAATTTACTACTTGGCTATCTATTGTATCACCCTTTCACAGGCCCTCCCAGTCAACACCACATCATTAGATGAGGAATTACATTGTTTATGAGGATTGCCTGCTGCAGTTGTTGGAGAGATATCCAGTTTGCAGCCAAAGATGCAACATAGAGAAGACCACCAACGGGACCCTCAGCATCACGCAGACATGCCCTCGCTGTGAGCATTCCTATAAATTGAACAGGGAGGACACTTGAATCAGATTGGTGACATTTGACCTGGTCAAAACAGTTTAGAGTTTTGTCCCAATTCACTTTCATAACCTAGCCTGGTGGAACCAACCTGATCTCTGCGTTACCAATTATATTTCACTTCACATCATGATATTTGAAGTTAAATAGAAAGGTGAATGCAGCGATCAGGTTGGTTCCACCATGCTAATCATAATCACCATTGATAATGTAATCAGCGCTCTGTTTGTGTGTGACCAACCAGTATCTGATCTACGCTGCCATGCCCATCAATGGGGCTCTGTCAAAGACCTCACCTCCAGCCTCACCTCTTGCCTGCTCACCAACGGTCGTCGATGGGGAGACCAGAATTAGGTAGGTTTAGTCCGACCTGTTCAAACTTCAACATAGTACTGTGTATGTTTGTCAGATATCACCTATCCTAACTGCCATTGGTAATAGACAGTGACTGTGTATGTGTTCACAGATGCATTTATGGAGCCAGCACTTGGAGACTTGCAAGATTATGTGATGGAGTCCTGCCGACATGCTTGATACTATGTCTCTGAACGGAGAGAGACCTGGCACTCGGCATAAACATTTTACTAGACACAGTTGTATTGTCTTAAAAATATATATATATTGATAGTATCAGTCAATATGGGGAGGGAGAAACCCAGGGTGTATTCTGCACGAGGATCAGGTAACTCCTGTTGTATACCGGACACCACACAGGAAGGTATGACCACTCTGACATGTTTACCAAGGTAGCCCCATTACCACCAGATAAAATGCCGACAGTATCTGTATCGGCTGGGAATGACAATGAAAGGTGAAATGTGCACATTGTTATATTAGCAGAACACTGCTTTTATGGTATTATGTAAAGGGTTGTTTATTCTGATATATTGTGGTCCTCTGTAGCTCAATTGGTAGAGCATGGCGCTTGTAACGCCAGGGTAGTGGGTTCGATCCCCGTGACCACCCATACGTAAAAATGTATGCACACATGACTGTAAGTCACTTTGGATAAAAGCATCTGCTAAATGTCATATTATTATTATTATTATACATGGACCTGTTACTACATTTGAAAGTTATCAAAACACTTAGTTTAGAATATCTACATAAAGTCACCAATTGCATTCTTATCATATTACTCTGTAGGCTATTGACCTATTCAAAGCTTCCTCCGGGATCTCGCCATACATCTGCCTGTAGTTATTTAACTCAACCTGCAGGAGGTTTGTTTGTTGTGATTGAGTGGGGGAAAACAGCTGTGGGCAAGGTTCTGGCAGATGGGTGTGTCTTGGGGGTGTCAAGGACACACCCAAGAAACACCCACATTCAACCACACCCCTAACCCAACTCACATTTTGCTTCTGTCATGGCCGCCAGCATTTCTTGAGGAGCAAGACAAAAAACGAGGCTAAATCAGTGGGTGCAGTTCCCTTTTAAGTACACACAGAGCATAGCTGCTTTAACGTAGTATAGTATTTAAAGTAGTATATAAGGCGCTTTGTTCGCCCTCTCCCCTGCCAACGAATATCAGATTTGGTCACTTTCAAGGACATAATATTATCCCACATAGAAATATCTGGTTAAAAATATAGGTACCCCCAAACATGGGACCTATATTCATAGTACAGTAGTAGTCTGTATTTGGAATGTTGGCACACGTTGGAATAATATTTGGCTATGTTGGTGGTAAGGATTAAATCATAACTGGGCCTGAACTATGCATGACGGACAAACATACAACACCAATATCTGCATGAACTAAAATATAATATTGATTAGTGAATCACCATCACCATCACCTCTACTAGTAAATGCTTTGCTTGTTTGGATTTGTTACCGTGACTAACCTATACCCTGAGGAGTGATAAAACCAGATACCGTGATAAACACTATATACTAAAAATATCCACACAAGCCACTAGCCAGCCATATATCATGAGTTAGAAGATTATGAATATTAAGATATATTATGAAGTTCTTATTTAAGAGCATTGAAGATAAATCACAATCAGTAAAAACATTTCCGAGCTAGCTAACTAGCAGATTTACATCAATCATCCACATCAATGATAAGCTGATAGCCTACCTTCTTATCCTGATGTCAAAAATGTATTTAGTAGGCACTGTAACAAGCTTGCTTACAATTTGTCATTAGTGAGTGTGTTGTTAAAGAAATAAATAGGCCTATGCTCAAAAATGTTTTTCACTACATAGGCAGTTAGCATGTTATGAATTTCAAGATATGAATTATGAAAGTCCAAAAAATAAAAAGGGGGTCCACTTTTTTCATTTTAAGCACCCGTCTCCTGAAAAGTCTGTGCACGGCCCTGCATGAGCTTAGTTCAACTGTTATACCCCACCAGAACCCAAAATATAAGCTTGTTTTACTCCAATGTTTGTAAACATTGTAAATGTAAACAAACACTTTATAGCCTCAAAAACATGCTTAAAACTATCATTTTGATTTGCTGGATGGTCAGTCTTGGCATCCATAGCTCTGTCTATGAATTTGAGAGTGGTTACATTGACATATCAATAAAAACCCTGACACAAGCAAAATCCGCCAAAATAACACAGGCAATAAATAGTCTTTGGCCTTAGCTTTGGCAGTACTACCACCACCAATAAACACAAATACATTTTAAATATAAAAAATCAGAGAAATACCCTTCATATACAACACAGGGTGCTTGCAAGACATGCTTGCTCCGTATTGATCCTACGGTCATTGTCTAAGCCCTCTTTCTCCCACAAGCTTGGTTCCCAGAGGTCTACACACAGTGTCATATGGAAGCATTTAAACTGTGTGGCCCCAAACAACCCTGTCGCCAGTCAGCCAAGAGCCACCCTCAGTGGGGCATGATTCTAGCTACGAGGGGTCACAGGGCTGGAGGGAGCCCCAATAGACCCCAGATCCCTAGAAATAACACCCAAGGTCAGGGGAACGCTGTCCCGGACCCAGGCACCAGGGGAATTCACAGGAAAGACACATTTATCTATTTCCCAGTTCCCTGTGTACACACACACACGCAGGCACGCACACACAGACACACACACATGCTAGTGAATATACAAATGTGAGCACTTGGCTGAAACTCAGGGACACCTATATGACTCTTCAAAAAAAAGCATCATTTTAAAACAAGCCCAGCAAAACCACATTGGGCACTCCATATAGCCATATTGTTTTTTTTTTTTATGGTCTTAAATAACACCCACCAACACCACTGGGGTGCTCTGAAATACTCCCAGCAACAGATATTTCCAGGCACTTGGAACAATAGTGGTCATTCTCTGCAGCCAGGCATTCTATACCCCACTGTGAATTTAATCTGAAGGCCAACATTCCTGCAGACAAAGGGGGGCGGAAGGCAGCTCAGGTGAGCCAAACATGCCTGAACCAGACCTGCTGGCTCGCATTACAGGAACCAGTCATTGCCGTTCAGGAGAGGGCTTTCCCATTTAAACACCCACTAACTTATTTTCATTGGCCTTATCGTATGAAAAATGCCCTCGTTAGACCAACCAGCAGATAATTGTGTATTTGTTTCAATCTGTAAAAGCATATGGTGAAATATAGAGTTGAGGGCAGGAGGCAAGATAGCTACCTCCCTTTGGGAACAAAGGTTGGTTATTTTCCCTCAGAGATGGTTGAAAGGCCTGCAGTTGACTTCATGTTTTGATTAAAGGGACAGGTTCTGGCACCGAAGAAAATGTATATGAGCTAATATAGATTATGATTATGTGCTGTGCACAGGTCATAGGCAATCTCTAATTTATCACACCTTTTTTGGGAGGTCAAATTTGTAACTAAGACAAAAATTACTTTGACAAGGACCGTGCAATGGCCTCTCTTGTCTATTTCCATAGCTTTTGACAGCACTTTGATCCCTTTGTACTAGCCATACATCTCACTGGCATGAGTTTCACAATACCACATATGTATACAATCTAGTGGTATTTACAGTAGAGAACAAGAGAGCAAATATCTTAAGGGCAGAGCCAGAATGACATTCAGTAAATCACTATTAACGTTTATAGTAAAAAACATAACCGTGTAAATCACAGTATCTTTAAATCACTATCTTCGACATTGGCATGTGCCTGTGCCAAGAGCCTTGGGGCTGCAAATGTGAAAGGAGAGCGAGTATGGCGAGCTGGTTAAAATACAAAGCAATTGTGAGTGATTTAAGGGTGGTTCTATTACTTGAGAATGATTTAAGTTGCTTAGATATATGACAGATGTCAGATAAATAAATGTATGTAATGCTGTGTTTTTAATAACACTATATCCAGGAACCAGGAAAACCTCTGGTTAGATAAAACCAGTTTTGATTTATTACGTTGTATTCACAGAAGAAATGCACCACACAACAAAAGACCCTGCATGTAGAAACCAGCACATTTCTCAGGGCGTACAGAATAGAGACAGGACAAATAAAATCAAACAGATCTGCTTTCATAACAGATGTTTGTCTTTAGTGTTTACCTAATGCAGTTTAAATGGCCTAGAACTGGTTTGATTACTTAGGGCTTTCACAACATGTTATTTGGCAAATATGAGTGAGATCTTTCTCCCGGAGTGCTATGGATTGAGGCACACCCTTGTGAATCGTTCTAGGTCATGCTTTTGTCAACTTTCGAACCTTCTGTTCATTCCCAAAATGTACACCCCGTGCAGAACACTAGTCAAAGATAGATGCTGCTCTCTAGCGGCCATTTTGTAAAAGTGCATCTGTGGCTTGAAATTCTTGAATTGGGTTGGCTTTTGCGTCCCTTGCCTTTGCAACCATGAAAAACACTTTACGATGACAAATAGTTACACATCCATGTTTTTGTTTATATTGAACTGTCTATCAATGATAAAACATAATGCAAGTCCTTTGTACTGCAAAATAGATTTATACAGTGCCTTCAGAAAGTATTCATACCCTTGACTTTTCCAAAATTGTGTTGTGTTACAGCCTGAATTTAAAATTGATTAAATGTATATTCTTTGTCACAAGCCTACACACAATACCCCATAATGTCAAAGTATTCAACCCCTTTGTTATGGCAAGCCTAAATAAGTTCAGGAGTAAAAATGTGCTTAACAAGTCACATAATAAGTTGCATGGACTCACTTGTGTGCAATAATAGTGTTTAACATGAATGACTACCTGATCTCTGTACCCCACACATACAATTACAGTGCATGCGGAAAGTATTCAGACCACTTCACTTTTTCCCCATTTTGTTAAGTTACAGCCTTATTCTAAAATGGATTGTTTTTTAAATCCTCATCAATCAATACACCATAATGACAAAGCAAAAACAGTTTTTTTGAAAATGATGTATTACAAATAAAAACTGAAATATCACATTTACATAAGTATTCAGACCCTTTACTCAGTACTTTGTTGAAGCACCTTTGGCAGGGATTACAGCCTCGAGTCTTCTTGGGTATGATGCTACAAGCTTGGCACACCTGTATTTGGGGAGTTTCTCCCATTGTTCTCTGCAGATCCTCTCAAGCTCTGTCAGGTTGGATGGGGAGCGTCGCTGCACGGCTATTTTCAGGTCTCTCCAGAGATGTTCGATCGGGTTCAAGTCCAGGCTCTGGCTGGGCCACTCAAGGACATTCAGAGACTTGTCCCAAAGCCACTCCTCTGTTGTCTTGGCTGTGTGCTTAGGGTCATTGTCCTGTTGGAAGGTGAACCTTCACCCCAGTCTGAGGTCCTGAGCACTCTGGAGCAGGTTTTCATCAAGGATCTCTCTGTACTTTGCTCCGTTCATTTTTCTCTTGATCCTGACTAGTCTCCCAGTTTCTGCCGCTGAAAAACATCCCCACAGCATGATACTGCCACCCCCAAGCTTCACCGTAGGGATGGTGCCAGGTTTCCTCCAGACGTGACGCTTAGCATTCAAGCCAAAAAGTTCAATCTTGGTTTCATCAGACCAGAGAATCTTGTTTCTCATTGTCTGAGAGTCCTTTAGGTGACTTTTGGCAAACTCCAAGCGGGCTGTCATGTGCCTTTTGCTGTGGAGTGGCTTCCCTCTGGCCACGCTACCATAAAGGCCTGATTGGTGGAGTGCTGCAGAGATGGTTGTCCTTCTGGAAGGTTCTTCTATCTCCACAGAGGAAGTCTGGAGCTCTGTCAGAGTGACCATTGGGTTCTTGGTCTCCTCCCTGACCAAGGCCCTTCTTCCCCGATTGTTCAGTTTGGCCATGGCTGCCAGCTCTAGGAAGAGTCTTGGTGGTTCCAAACGTCTTCCATTTAAGAATGATGGAGGCCACTGTGTTCTTGGGGACCTTCAATGCTGCAGAAATTTTTTTGTACCCTTCCCCAGATCTGTGCTTCGACACAGTCCTGTCTCGGAGCTCTACGGACAATTCCTTCAACCTCATGGCTTGGTATATGCTCTGACATGCACTGTGAACTGTGGGACCTTATAAAGACGTGTGTGCCTTTCCAAATCATGTCCAATCAATTGAATTTACCACAGGTGGACTCCAATCAAGTTGTAGAAACCTCTCAAGGATGATCAATGGAAACGGGATGCACCTGAGCTTAATTTCGAGTCTCGTAGCAAAGGGTCTGAATACTTATGTAAATAAGGTATTTCCGTTTTTATTTTTTTTATAAATTAGCAGATATTTCTAAACACCTGTTTTCGCTTTGTCATTATGGGATATTGTGTGTAGATTGATGAGGAAAAACATGAATTTAATCAATTTTAGAATAAGACTGTAACGTAACAAAGTGGGGTCTGACTACTTTCCGTACAGTACCAGTCAAAAGTTTTAGATCACCTACTCATTCAAGGGTTTTTCTTTATTTTTACTATTTTCTACATTGTAGAATAATAGTTAAAACATAAACTATGAAATAACACATGGAATTATGTAGTAACCAAAAAAGTGTTAAACAAATCAAAATATATGTTATATTTGAGATTCTTCAAATAGCCACACTTTGCATTGATGACAGCTTTGCACAGTATGCACTAATGGCCAAGACAATGACCATAAATCCAATAATTTGCTGTAATCTGCATGTGGGCATTCCTGCATCTGCATGAACACCCCTTGTAGTTATTTTAAGGTGGCTTCTGTCAAACTATCTTTCACATCTCATTGATTGATGAGGGGTCAGTCTCCCGAGTGGCGCAGTGGTCTAAGGCACTGCATCGCAGTGCTAGCTGTGCCACTAGAGATCCTGGTTCGAATCCAGGCTCTGTCGTAGCCGGCCACGACCGGGAGACCCATGGGGCGGCGCACAATTGGCCCAGCGTCGTCCAGGGTAGGGGAGGGAATGGCCGGCAGGGATGTAGAGCATGGCGTTTGCAACGCCAGGGTTGTGGGTTCGATTCCCACGGGGGGCCAGTATGAAAAAATATATAAATAATAATGTAAGTCGCTCTGGATAAGAGCGTCTGCTAAATGACTAAAATGTAAATGTAATGTAATGGGTCAGGACTTCCGCCTAGGATTTGAATATCACACCCATTGTTCTGAGTGGCTGGTGCATTACCACATGTATGTTGTTGGAGAAAAAAACCATATTAGAGTCTAATGCTATTGTGGGTGCAAAATGGTTTTGTTACAGTTACTGGTAAATTTACACATCTGTCCAGTAACCTCTCCATACACCCCACAAAGGATGGATGTGTTATTTGATCTTATCTCTGGGGCACGAAAATCCAGCCAGATTGAATTCTTCTCCTATCTGTTTAGGCTCTAAAGACCTTATCGCTCCCCTATCTTAGACACATATGCTGTGAGAACTGGTTAGAACCTGCTTTTTCTTTGATGTAATGCTTTAAGGGAGTAGAGCTAATTACCCCTTAACTCTTTTGTAAGCTTACATCCCTCTAGGAGGGGTAAACAGCTCTTTGTGTAGATAAAGTACAAGTTACTCTCTGGCTTAATCCTGAGAGGGAATTTTCAGGCAAATGCTTGAATAAAACTCTTATAAACTGGAACATTTGCTATGCCTGATCCTTTTAACTGTTTTTTCCTGTAAACATCACACCCATTGTTCTGAGTGGCCAGGGAATTACCACATGTTGTATGTAAACATCACACCCATTGTTCTGAGTGGCTAGGATTTTAATGTCACGCCCAGGTGTGACTTCACACCAGGATGTAAATATCACACCCATTGTTCTGAGTGGCCAGGGCATTACCACATGGTGTATGTAAACATCATACCCCACAGTTCTGATTACAGTATTGTGGATGTGAGGAGGGGTCATAGTGTCTGTGTGCAGACATCATCACCCAAGACCAGTTTAGTTAATCCCTACCATTGTGACAATGAGTCGTCATAATGCTGCATCAAATGTACATTGTCCTAGGGGCGTTGGCAGACACAATGTAAGTAACTTAATTTACGTCCCCCTAATTGCCCTGAATTCCTGTGTTGATCCTACAGCTATTGTATGCAGTAATCATGAGCCTATGAACCAGAGTTACACTGTTAGCACTGAGGCGGTGTGCCCTTGAAGGCAGACCATTGTGTGCAGCTCACCCTGCACTATCAGCTCCAATATAAATAACATGAGCAAGTCTACTCTGATAAGCTTACCAGTAAAGCATTAAACACAATCAAGCAATCTAGAAAAGTGCTAAAAATAGCCCATATTAACATATGCAGCCTGAGAAACAAGGTCCATGAAGTCAATAACCTGCTTGTAACAGATTACATTAATATTCTGACTATCTCTGAAACTCACTTAGATAATACCTTTGATGATACAGTGGTAGCAATACATGGTTATAACATCTACCGAAAAGACAGAAATGCCAACGGGGGCCGTGTTGCGGTTTATATTCAGAACCACATTCCTGTGAAGCTTAGAGACGATCTCATGTTAGATACTGTAATATGTAGTAATATGGCTACAGGTTAATCTGCCCATTCTTGTGGGAAGCTGCTATAGACCACCAAGTGCTAACAGTCAGTATCTGGATAATATGTGTGAAATGCTTGATAATGTATGTGATATCAACAGAGAAGTATATTTTCTGGGTGATTTTAAATATTGACTGGCTCTCATCAAGCTGCCCACTCAAGAGAAAGCTTCAAACTGTAACTAGTACCTGCACCTGGTTCAGGTTATCAATCAACCTACCAGGGTAGTTACAAACAGTACAGGAATGAAATCATCAACATGTATTGATCATATCTTTACTAATGCTTCAGAAATTTGTTTGAAAGCAGTATCAAAATCCATCTGATGTAGTGATCACAATATAGTAGCCATATTTAGGAAAATCAAAGTTCCAAAGGCTGGGCCTAATATTGTGTATAAGAGGTCATACAATACGTTTTGTAGTGATTCCTATGTTGTTGATGTGAAGAATATTTGTTGGTCCGTGATGTGTAATGACGAGCAACCATACGCTGCACTTGACACATTTATGAAATTGCTTATCCCAGTTACTAATAAACATGAACCCATTAAGAAAATGTCTGTAAAAACTGTTAAATCCCAGTGTATTGATGAGGAATTGAAAAATTGTATGGTTGAGAAGGATGAGGCAAAAGAGATGGCAAATAGGTCTGGCTGTACAACTGATTGGCAAACGTACTGTAAATTGAGAAATCATGTGACTAAACTGAATAAAAACAAGAAACTACACTATGAAACAAAGATGTATGATAGTAAAAAGCTTTGGAGCACCTTAAATGAAATTTTGGGCAAAAAGGCAAACTCCGCTCCATCATTCATTGAATCAGATGGCTCATTCATCACAAAACCCACTGATATTGCTAACTACTTTAATCATTTTTTTCATTGGCAAGATTAGCAAATTTAGGCATGACATGCCAGCAACAAACGCTGACACTACACATCCAAGTATATCTGACCAAATTATGAAAGACAAGCACTGTAATGTTCAATTCCATAAAGTAAGTGTGGAAGAGATGAACAAATTGTTGTTGTCTATCAACAATGAAAAGCCACCGGTGTCTGACAAGTTGGAAGGACAATTACTGAGGATAATAGCAGACGATATTGCCACTCCTACTTGCCATATTTTCAATTTAAGCCTACTAGAAAGTGTGTGCCCTCAGGCCTGGAGGGAAGCAAAAGTTATTCCCCTACCTAAGAATAGTAAAGCCCCCTTAACTTGCTCAAATAGCTGACCAATCAGCCTGTTACCAACCCTTAGTAAACTTTTGGGAAAAAATGGTGTTTGGCCAGATACAATGCTATTTTACAGTAAACAAACTGACAACATACTTTTAGCACGCTTGTGCTCCTGAGTGGCGCAGTGGTCTAAGGCACTGCATCGCAGTGCTAACTGTGCCACTAGAGATCCTGGTTCGAATCCAGGCTCTGTCGCAGCCGGCCGCGACCGGGAGACTCATGGGCGGCGCACAATTGGCCCAGCGTCGTCCAGGGTAGGGGAGGGAATGGCCGGCAGGGATGTAGCTCAGTTGAAAGAGCATGGCATTTGCAACGCCAGGGTTGTGGGTTCGTTTCCCACGGGGGGCCAGTATCAAAAAAATATGTATTCACTAACTGTAAGTCGCTCTGGATAAGAGCGTCTGCTAAATGACTAAAATGTAAATGTAAAATGTAAGGACATTCAACAAGCACAGAACTTACACAAATGACTGATGATTGGCTGAGCGAAATTGATGATAAGATTGTGGGGGCTGTTTTGTTAGACTTCAGTGCGGCTTTTGACATTATCGATCATAGTCTGTTGCTGGAAAAACGTATGTGTTATGTCTTTACACCCCCTGCTATATTGTGGATAAAGAGTTACCTGTCTCTAACAGAAAACAGAGGGTGTTCTTTAATGGAAGCCTCTCCATCAAAATCCAGGTAGAATCAGGAATTCCAAAGGGCAACTGTCTAGGCCCCTTACATTTTTTCAATACTTACTAATGACATGCCACTGGCTTTGAGTAAAGCCAGTGTGTCTATGTATGTGGATGACTCAACACTATACACATCGGCTACCACAGTGACTGAAATGACAGCAACACTTAACAAAGAGCTGCAGTTAGTTTCAGAATGGGTGGCAAGGAATGTTAGTCCTAAATATTTCAAAAACGAAAAGCACTGCATTTGGGACAAATCATTCACTAAACCCTAAACCTCAACTAAATCTTGTAATGAATAATATGGAAATTTAGCAAGTTGAGGAGAGTAAACTGCTTGGAGTAACCCTGGATTGTAAACTGTCATGGTCAAAATATATATTGATACAACAGTAGCTAGGATGGGGAGAAGTCTGTCTATAATAAAGCACTGCTCTGCATTCTTAACAGCACTATCAACAAGGCAGGTCCTACAGGCCCTAGTTTTGTCGCACCTGGACTACTGTTCAGTCATGTGGTCAGGTGCCACAAAGAGGGTCATAGGACAATTGCAATTGGCTCAGAACAGGGCAGCACGGCTGGCCCTTGGATATGCACAGAGAGCTAACATTAATTTTAATCTCTCCTGGCTCAAAGTGGAGGAGAGATTGACTTCACTACTTGTATATGTGAGAGGTATTGACATGTTGAATGCGCCGAGCTGTCTGTTGGACACCCATGCATACCCTTCAAGACATGCCACCAGAGGTCTCTTCACAGTACCCCAGTCCAGAACAGACAATGGGAGGCGCACAGTACTACATAGAACTCTATTCCATATAAAGTAACTCTTGCCAGCAGTAAAATTTGATTAAAAAAAACAGATAAAAATACAGCTGGGACTGTGAAGCAACACAAACATAGAAACATGTATACAAACACACGATAATATACGCACTATACACACATGGATTTTGTGTTATAAATATGTGGTAGTAGAGGCCTGAGGGCACACAATGTTGTGAAATCTGTTATGAATGTATTGTAATGTTTTTAAAATGTATAACTGCCTTAATTTTGTTGGACCCCAGGAAGAGTAGCTGCTGCCTTTGCAGCAGCTAATGGGGATCCATAATAAATACAAATACAAATGCAAATAGTCCGGGTGGCCATTTGATTAATTGTTCAATAGTCTTATGGCTTGGGGGTAGAAGTTGTTAAAGAGCCTTTTGGACCTAGACTTGGCACTCCGGTACCACTTGCCGTGTGGTAGCAGAGAGAACAGTCTATAACTTGGGTGACTGGAGTCTTGGACAATTTTTTGGGCCTTTCTCTGACACCGGCTAGTATATAGGTCCTGGATGACAGGAAACTTGGCCCCAGTGATGTACTCGGCTGTACGCACTACCATCTGTAGCGCCTTACAGTCGGAGGCCGAGCAGTTGCCATTCCAGGCGGTGAAGCAACTGGTCAGGATGCTCTCGATGGTGCAGCTGTATAACTTTTTGAGGATCTGGGGACCCATGCCAAATCTTTCCAGTCTCCTGAGGGTGAAAAGGCGTTGTCGTGCCCTCTTCACAACTTTCTTGGTGTGTTTGGATCATGATCATTTGTTGGTGATGTGGACACAAAGGTACTTGAAACTCTTCACCCGCTCCACTACAGCCCTGTCGATGTTAATGGGGGTGTGTTCAGCCCTCTTTTTCCTGTAGTCCACGATCATCTCCTTTGCATTGCTCACGTTCAGGGAGAGGTTGTTGTCCTGGCACCACACTGACAGGTCTCTGACCTCCTCCCTATAGGCTGTCTCATCTTTATCGGTGATCAAGCTTACCACCGTTGTGTCGTCAGCAAACTTATTGATGGTGTTGGAGTCGTGCTTGGCCACGCAGTCGTGGGTGAACAGGGAGTACAGAAGGGGACTAAGCACACACCCCTGAGGGGCCCCCGTGTTGAGGATCAGCGTGGCATATGTGTTGTTGCCTACCCTTACCACCTGGGGGCGGCCCGTCAGGAAGTCCAGGATCCAGTTGCAGAGGGAGGTGTTTAGTCCCAGGGTCCTTAGCTTAGTGATGAGCTTCGTGGGCACTATGGTGCTGAATGCTGAGCTGTAGTCAATGAACACAATTCTCAAATAGGTGTTTCTTTTGTCCAGGTGGGAAAGGGCTGTGTGGAGTTTGATTGAGATTGTGTCATCTGTGGATCTGTTGGGGCGGTGTGCGAATTGGAGTGGGTCTAGGATTTCCGTTATGATGGTGTTTATGTGAGCCATGATCAGCGTTTCAAAGCACTTCATGGCTACCGACGTGAGTGCTACGGGGCGGTAGTCATTTAGGCAGGTTACCTTCGCTTTCTTCGGCACAGGGACTATGGTGGTCTGATTGAAACATGTAGGTATTACAGACTCGGTCAGGGAGAGGTTGAAAATGTCAGTGAAGACACTTGCCAGTCGGTCCGCGCAAGCGCTGAGAACACGTCCTGGTAATCCGTCTGGCCCCGCGGCCTTGTGAATGTTGACCTGTTCAAAGGTCTTGCTCACGTCGGCTATGGCGAGCGTAATCACACAGTCGTCTGGAACAGCTGGTGCTCTCATGCATGCTTCAGTGTTGCTTGCCTCGAAGCGAGCATAAAAGGCATTTAGCCCGTCTGGTAGGCTCGTGTCACTGGGCAACTCGCGGCTGGGTTTCCCTTTGTAGTCCGTAATAGTTTGCAAGCCCTGCCACATCCATAGTCCTGTATTGACGCTTTGTCCGGATTAGTGTCCCGCTCCTTGAAAGCGGCAGCTCTAGCCTTTAGCTCGCTGCGGATGTTGCCTGTAATCCATGGCTTCTGGTTGGCATATTTACGTACGTTCACTGTGGGGATGAACTCTCTTTGTAGATAGTGTGGTCTACAGCTTATCATGAGGTACTCTACCTCAGGCGAGCAATACCTCAAGACTACCTTAATATTAGACATCACGCACCAGCTGTTATTGACAAATAGACACACACCCCCACCCCTCGTCTTACCGGACGTAGCTGTTCTGTCCTGCCGATGTACGGAAAACCCAGTCAACTGTATGTTATCTGTGTCGTCGTTCAGCCATGACTCAGTGAAACATAAGATATTACAGTTTTTAATGTCCCGTTGGTAGGACAGTCTCGAACGGAGCTCATCCAATTAATTATCCAATGATTGCACGTTGTCCAATAGAATGGATGGTAGAGGCGGGTTACCCACTTGCCGACGAATTCTCACAAGGCACTCTGATCTCCGCCCCCTGTATTTCCTTATTTTCTTCATGCGATTGGGCCTTGTCTGGGAGCAACATTAAATCCTTCGCGTCAGACTCATTAAAGAAAAAAGGGGTCTAACTTGAAATTAAGTACAGCGTCATGCGATAGTGTTTATGGATGTGTTATGAATGACCAAAGGTGTCTCACTTCAAACTAAGTATTAGAGGACACAACATGAAGTGACAATAAATAGGTTATTAACGTTCTGCTGAATTCTGAAGGTGTCAGTCAAGATGATTTGGAGTAGTTCAACCTGAGACCACCGCACCAGGTATTCCTCTTCTGTTCCCTTGCTGGAGACCAGGGCTTGATTAGAACCTGTTACAATGGTGCCAACATTTTGTGGGTGAATGTGTTAAAGACCTGATGGGCCCAGCACCAAGCGGTATGGCTCATTTTTGTTGTGTGCGTGTTTGTGTACTGAGGAACATGTAACTTTGTTCCAGAAGAAAGACACTTTCAATTTCTTTAGTTTGGGGGCTTTCATCAAGGTGTTTATTGGTGTAATGTCATCCCCAGGCAATTGCATACACAGAACATACAGTGCATTCTGAAAATATTTACCACATTTTGTTAGGTTACAGCCTTATTCTGAAATTGATTAAATACATGTTTTTCCTTATCAATCTACACACAATACACCATAATGACAAAGTGAAAACAGTAAAAAAAAAAAACGTATTTACATAAGCATTCAGACCCTTTGCTATGAGACTCGAAACTGAGCTCAGGTGCATCCTGTTTCCATTGATCATCCTTGAGATGTTTCTTCAACTTGATTGGAGTCCACCTGTGGTAAATACAATTGATTGGACATGATTTGTAAAGGCGCACACCTGTCTATATAAGGTCCCACAGTTGACAGTGCATGTCAAAGCAAAAGCCAAGCCATGAGGTTGAAGGAATTGTCTGTAGAGCTCCGAGACAGGATTGTGTCAAGGCACAGATCTGGGGAAGGGTACCAAAAAATGTTTGCAGCATTGAAGGTCCCCAAGAACACAGTGGCCTCCATCATTCTTAAATGAAAGAAGTTTGGAACCACCAAGACTCTTCCGACAGCTGTCCGCCCGGCCAAACTGAGCAATCGGGGGAGAAGGGCCTTGGTGAGGTGACCAAGAACCCAATGGCCACTCTAACAGAGCTCCAGAGTTCCTCTGTCGAGATGAGAGAACCTTCCAGAAGGACAACCATCTCTGCAGCACTCCACCAATCAAGCCTTATACAGGTGTGCCAAGCTTGTAGCGTCATACCGAAGAAGACTCGAGGCTGTAACCGCTGCCAAAGGTGCTTCAACAAAGTACTGAGTAAAGGGTCTGAATACTTATGTAAATATGATATTTCAGTGTTATACAAAAATGTCTAAAAACCTGCTTGTGCTTTGTCATTATAAAACTCTAATATTTCACACATTTCAGTATTATGTGACAAAATAAGCTAGTTTAGTGTAGAGAATAATTTTACAATTTAAACCGCTGTGAAATATATTTTCTATAACCCAAAATATTTTTGTTTCAGCTGTTTGAAGCTGGTGTACAAAAACCGAAAGTAAAATACGCACACAAAAAATCTTAAGAATGGGAAGCATAGAAATCTACAGCTTCTTAGACTTGCTTTCAAGTAGAATGATTGTCAGTGGCTGATGTGGATGTGGTGTTGGAGTCAGGCGCAGGACACAGAAGCTTAGTCCAACAGACTTTACTAGTAGTAACACGACAATACAAAGTAACGGGCCTCAAAAACAACGGAGGCGAGTGATTACGCATACAGTGCGCAAATACACAAAATACAAAAGAATACGCAAATAGTGCGTCCGTGCTCTAAAATACATGAGAGCAAAATCACAGCTCCTACGGACAGGCGGAACAATTACACACAACTAACTACAAACAAAACGAGAAACTTATAGGGGACATAATGAACACTAAATGAAAACAGGTGTACAAGGAAGACAAAACCAAACAAACATCGATAACATACAACGGTGGCAGCTAGTACTCCGGGGACGACGAACGCCGAAGCCTGCCCGAGCAAGGAGGAGGAGCAGCCTCGGCCGAAATCATGACAGTACCCCCCCCTTGACGCGCGGCTCCAGCCGTGCGCCGACCCAGGCCTCGGGGACGACCAGGAGGACGCGGAGCAGGGCGCGTGGGATGACCACGGTGGACACGGTGGAACTCAGTCAGGAGAGATGGATCTAAGATGTCCCTCCTCGGCACCCAGCACCGTTCCTCCGGGCCGTACCCCTCCCACTCCACGAGATATTGGAGACCCCCCATCCGACGTCTCGAATCCAAGATGGACCGAACTGTGTACGCCGGAGCCCCCTCGATGTCCAGTGGGGGCGGAGGAGTCTCTCTTATCTCACAGTCCTGGAGTGGACCAGCTACCACCGGCCTGAGAAGAGACACATGGAACGAGGGGTTAATATGATAATCAATAGGCAGTTCTAACCTGTAACACACCTCGTTCAATCTCCTCAGGACTTTAAATGGCCCCACAAACCGCCGACCCAGCTTCCGGCAGGGCAGGCGGAGGGGCAGGTTTCGAGTCGAGAGCCAGACTCGATCTCCAGGTACGTACACCGGACCCTCACTGCGGTGGAGATCGGCGCTCGCCTTTTGTCGACGGATGGCCCGCTGCAGATGGACGTGTGCAGCGTTCCACGTCTCCTCCGAGCGCCGCACCCACTCATCCACCGCAGGAGCCTCGATCTGGCTCTGATGCCATGGTGCCAGAACCGGCTGATACCCTAACACACACTGGAAAGGGGTTAGGTTGGTGGAGGAGTGGCGGAGAGAGTTCTGTGCCATCTCTGCCCAGGGGATATACCTCGCCCACTCCTCCGGCCGGCCCTGGCAATAAGATCTCAGAAACCTACCCACATCCTGGTTCACTCTTTCTACCTGCCCATTGCTCTCTGGGTGGTACCCCGAGGTAAGGCTCACCGAGACCCCCAAGCGCTCCATGAACGCCCTCCAGACTCTGGAGGTGAACTGGGGACCTCGATCAGACACTATATCCTCGGGCACCCCGTAGTGCCGAAAGACGTGGGTGAACAGTGCCTCAGCGGTCTGTAGGGCAGTAGGGAGACCCGGCATTGGGAGGAGACGACAGGCCTTAGAGAACCGGTCCACAACGACCAGTATAGTGGTATTCCCCTGAGAGGGGGGAAGGTCTGTAACGAAATCCACTGAGAGGTGAGACCATGGCCGTTGTGGAACGGGCAGGGGTTGTAACTTCCCCCTGGGCAGGTGTCTAGGCGCCTTACACTGGGCGCACACCGAGCAGGAGGAGACATAAACCCTCACATCCCTTGCTAACGTTGGCCACCAGTACTTAGTGCTAAGGCAGTGCACTGTCCGGCCAATACCTGGATGTCCAGAGGAGGGGGACGTATGAGCCCAATAAATCAGACGATCCCGAACCTCGAGCGGAACGTACGTCCGACCCACAGGACACTCTGGGGGACTAGGGTCGGTACGCAACGCCCGCTCGATTTCTGCATCGACCTCCCACACCACCGGTGCCACCAGACAAGACTCCGGCAGTATGGGAGTGGGCTCAATGGACCTCTCCTCTGTGTCATACCGCCGGGACAGGGCGTCTGCCTTCCGTTCTGGGACCCAGGGATGTAAGTTATTTTAAATACGAACCGGGTTAGACACATGTTCCACCGAGCCTGACGAGGGTTCAATCTCCTAGCTGCCCGGATGTACTCCAGGTTACGGTGGTCAGTCAAAATGAGAAAAGGGTGTTGAGCCCCCTCAAGCCAATGCCTCCACACCTTTAGGGCCTGTACCACGGCTAACAGCTCCCTGTCCCCTACGTCATAATTTCGCTCCGCAGGGCTGAGCTTTTTGGAATAAAAAGCACAGGGGTGGAGTTTAGGTGGCGTGCCGGACCGTTGCGACAGTACGGCCCCAATACCGGCCTCTGACGCGTCCACCTCTACCTGGAATGGTAAAGCGGGGTCCGGATGCGCCAGCACCGGAGCCGAAGTGAACAGGTCCTTCAGTCTCCCAAATGCCCTGTCCGCCTCAGCTGACCACTGCAAATGCACCAGGCCCCCCTTCAGCAGGGACGTTATGGGAGCTGCCACCTGTCCAAAACCCTGGATAAACCTCCGATAGTAATTGGCAAAACCCAAAAACTGCTGCACCTCTTTAACCGTGGTTGGGGTTTGCCAATTACGCACGGCTGACACACGGTCAACCTCCATCTTCACCCCTGACGCGGACAACCGATAACCCAAAAAGGAGACAGACTCCTGGAAAAACAGACATTTCTCTGCCTTGACATACAAGTCGTGCTCCAACAGCCTTCCCAACACTCGGCGCACCAGGGCTACATGCTCGGCTCGGGTAGAAGAGTACACTAGAATGTCGTCAATGTATACCACCACACCTTGCCCATGCATGTCCCGGAAGATCTCGTCCACAAAGGATTGGAAGACTGAAGGAGCATTCATTAACCCGTATGGCATGACGAGATACTCATAATGACCCGAGGTGGTACTAAATGCAGTTTTCCATTCATCTCCCTCCCTAATGCGCACCAAGTTGTAGGCGCTCCTGAGATCCAGTTTTGTGAAGAAACGCGCTCCGTGTAATGATTCCGTCATACTCGCAATCAGAGGGAGTGGATAACTGTATTTCACAGTGATCTGATTGAGACTACGGTAATCAATACACGGGCGCAACCCTCCATCCTTCTTCTTCACAAAAAAGAAACTTGAGGATGCAGGGGAAGTGGAGGGCCGTATGTATCCCTGTCTCAGAGACTCGGCTATGTATGTCTCCATAGCCACCTTCTCCTCTTGAGACAGAGGATACACATGGCTCCGCGGAAGCGCTGCTCCTGTCTGGAGGTCTATCGCACAATCCCCCTATCTATGAGGAGGCAACCGCGTCGCCCTCGTCTTGCTAAACACGAGCGCTAAATCCTCATACTCAGGGGGAATGTGCATTGCGGGCACTTGGTTCGGACTCTCCACCGAGGTCGCCCCCACGGAAACACCTAGACATCGCCCTACACACTGGGCAGACCACTCCTTGAGAGCCCTCTGTTGCCACGAAATGGAGGGATTATGGGTAATTAACCAGGGAAGCCCCAGCACCACAGGATACGCAGGAGAGTCGATCAGATATAACTGAATAGTTTCCTCATGACCCCCCTGCGTCCTCATCCTAAGTGGTGCTGTGACCTCTCTAATCAACCCCGATCCCAACGGGCGGCTATCTAGTGCATGGACAGGGAAGGGAGCATCAACAGGAAGGAGGGGAATCCCTAACCTTACACAAAAATTCTGATCAACAAAATTCCCAGCTGCGCCTGAATCGACTAGTGCCTTATGCTGGGAATGAGGTGCAACCTGAGGAAATCTTACAGGTATACATAAGTGAACAACAGAGAGCTCTGGGTAAGTGGGGCGCCTACTCACCTGAAAGGACTCCCCAGTGTGTGGCCTGTTGTCCCGTCCCCCTGGAGACCCTCCCCAGCACCTAGCCGCAGTGTGCCCTCCACGGCCACAGTTGGTGCAGGGGACGGCCCCCCTCGGGCTCCCTCTCCTCCTCTCTCTAGCGCCAGCACCCCCGAGCTCCATAGGGCTCGGCTCGGAGGTGCTGGAGGGTGGAATGGACGGCCCCCACTCGGGACGTCCGCGGGTGGCCAGCAGGGTGTCGAGACGGATGGACATGTCCACCAACTGGTCGAACGATAGGTTGGTGTCCCTGCAGGCCAGCTCTCGACGAACGTCCTCCCGTAGACTGCATCGATAGTGGTCGATGAGGGCCCGCTCATTCCACCCCGCATCCGCCGCTAGAGTCCGGAATTCCAGGGCGAACTCCTGTGCGCTCCTCTTCCCCTGTCGGAGGTGGAATAGACGCTCCCCCGCCGCTTTCCCCTCAGGTGGATGGTCGAACACTGCCCTGAAGCGGCGGGAGAACTCCGCGTAGGTGATGGTGGCGGCGTCTATTCCCCTCCATTCGGCGTTGGCCCACTCCAACGCCTTGCCAGAGAGACAGGAGATGAGTGCGGAAACGCTCTCGTATCCCGAGGGCGCCGGGTGTATGGTGGCCAGGTAGAGTTCCACCTGCAGGAGGAACCCCTGACACCCGGCTGTGGCGCCATCATACGCCCTCGGGAGCGAGAGCCGAATCCCACTGGATTCCGGAGCTGGGATGGGAGGACTGACCGATGGTGGTGGTAAGGTTGGAGGAGGTGTGGGCACTCCTCCGGTCTCCTATCGGCGCAGAGTGTTGATAACGTCCTGCAGGGCGGATCCGAGTTGATGGATGCTGACGTCTTGATCGCAGACTCGATCCTCCAGCGACTCGGGTGCTGCTGCTGCTCCTGCTGACTCCATAATGGTGTGTAATTCTGTCAGTGGCTGATGTGGATGTGGTGTTGGAGTCAGGCGCAGGACACAGACGCTTAGTCCAACAGACTTTACTAGTAGTAACACGACAATACAAAGTAACGGGCCTCAAAAACAACGGAGGCGAGCGATTACGCATACAGTGCGCAAATACACAAAATACAAAAGAATACGCAAATAGTGCGTCCGTGCTCTAAAATACATGAGAGCAAAATCACAGCTCCTACGGACAGGCGGAACAATTACACACAACTAACTACAAACAAAACGAGAAACTTATAGGGGACATAATGAACACTAAATGAAAACAGGTGTACAAGGAAGACAAAACCAAACATATAACATACAACGGTGGCAGCTAGTACTCCGGGGACGACGAACGCCGAAGCCTGCCCGAGCAAGGAGGAGGAGCAGCCTCGGCCAAAATCGTGACAATGATAGATCTATAACTTCAAAGAACATCCCGGTCAACCCTACTGCCTCTGATCTGGCGGACTCACTAAACACATGCTTCATTTGTAAATTATGTCTGAGTGTTGGAGTGTGCCCCTGGCTATCCGTAAATTAAACAAAACAAGAAAATGGTGCCGTCTGGTTTGCTTAATATAAGGAATTTGTCCACCACTGGTAATGTGACTAACATGACCACTTTAGAGCGTATTCCAATCCTTCGACCCAACATGTCACCCTTTATAAAGCACATGTTTATATCATATATCATTGTGGATTATGTCACATTTGACGTTGGTGATTATGTCACATATGCCACATTTATGAACCCTTTATAAAGCATGACATACGGTTATAGATACTCTGTAACACATTTATGTAATGCTTATGAAGGCATTATGAAGGCTTTATAAACTGAACGTCATTTAAACGGTCCAATCTCAAATCCCAAATGCTGGAGAATAGAGCCAAAGAAAGACTAAAAAAAAAAAGTTTTAGCTTCACTGTCCAAAAAAAACAAAAAACAAGGGTGGGTCAACATTATTCCCAAGATGTTTAAATAAAAACAACTTGGTCATGAAGAAGTTTCAGTAGATTAGGAACTGATTCCTATAAAGCTATGCGGTGTATAAAAAAGCTGCACATTGTAAAGTCATACCACACAATGATATTACTTCTTATTGACATTCAACCTGTGAATGAACATTTTAAATATATAAATGATTTAACGTTCAAAACAAATACAATGCAGTATTAGTGTAGTAGAACAGTCCTGACATACTGTATCTTGACAACTAAAATGTATATTGTAACATCCTTTAAAAGCTACCTGTTCATTGTCAGAACGAGCCTTCTGGATAGTATATAAAACACCAGTGTCTCCCTGTTATTTTTCTCAACAATCTAACCTATAAACAATGTTTCACTCCTGTGTAAAATACAGTGGCTTGCAAAAGTATTCACCCCATTTTTTTGCCCATTCTTCAAGGCAAAACTGCTCCAGCTCCTTCAAGTTGGATGGGTTCCGCTGGTGTACAGCAATCTTTAAGTCATACCACAGATTCTCAATAGGATTGAGGTCTTGGCTTTGACTAGGCCATTCCAAGACATTTAAATGTTTCCCCTTAAACCACTCGAGTGTTGCTTTAGCAGTATGCTTAGGGTCATTGTCCCGCTGGTCTCAAATCTCTGGAAGACTGAAACAGGTTTCCCTCAAGAATTTCCCTGTATTTAGCGCCATCCATCATTCCTTCAATTCTGACCAGTTTCCCAGTCCCTGCCGATGAAAAACATCCCCACAGCATGATGCTGCCACCACCATGCTTCACTGTGGGGATGGTGTTCTCTGGGTGATGAGAGGTGATGAAAGGTGTTGGGTTTGCGCCAGACATAGCGTTTTCCTTGATGGCCAAAAAGCTGACCAGAGTACCTTCTTCCATATGTTTGGGGAGTCTCCTACATGCCTTTTGGCGAACACCAAACGTGTTTGCTTATTTTTCTCTTTAAGCAATCGCTTTTTTCTGGCCACTCTTCCATAAAGCCCAGCTATGTGGAGTGTACGGCTTAAAGTGGTCCTATGGACAGATACTCCAATCTCCGATGTGGAGCTTTGCAGCTCCTTCAGGGTTATCTTTGGTCTCTTTGTTGCCTCTATGATTAATGCCCTTCTTGCCTGGTCTGTGAGTTTTGGTGGGCGGCCCTCTCTTGGCAGGTTTGTTGTGGTGCCAAATTCTTTAATTTTTTAAATAATGGATTAAATGGTACTCCGTGGGATGTTCAAAGTTTCTGATATTTTTTAAAAACGCAACCCTGATCTGTACTTTGTCCCTGACCTGTTTGGAGAGCTCATTGGTCTTCATGGTGCCGCTTGCTTGGTCGTGCCCCTTGCTTAGTGGTGTTGCAGACTCTGGGGCCTTTCAGAACAGGTGTATATATACTGAGATCATGTGACACTTAGATTGCACACAGGTGGACTTTATTTAACTAATTATGTGACTTCTGAAGGTAATTTGTTGCACCAGATCTTATTTAGGGTCTTCATAGCAAAGGGGGTGAATACATACGCACGCACCACTTTTCCGTAATTTATTTTTTAGAATTTTTTGAAACAAGTTATTTTTTAAATTTCACTTCACCAATTTGGACTATTTTGTGTATGTCCATTACACGAAATCCAAATAAAAATCCATTTAAATTACAGGTTGTAATGCAACAAAATAGGAAAAATGACAAAGGGGAATGAATACTTTTGCAAGGCACTGTAAAAATGGGAGTATAAACATGTGAAATGGAACTGCTAAAATAGTCAATGTATTGTCGTGTCATATTCTGTTGGGTCAAATTATTCCCAAAATGTGGTATGGAAAACCTTTCATACTAAGACACTTGACATTTAACCCAAAGTTATTTTTTAAAATATGTTTTTGATGAAAGCGTGCTCAGAACAAATATTTTAAAAAGGAAATTCAGCTGTAACACATGCTACACACAAAATCCATATCTGCACAACACCCTGAGACTAACCTATTATGAAAAACATATATACTGAACAAAAATATAAATGCAACATGTAAAGTATTGATACCATGTTTGATGAGCTGAAATAAATAATATTTTTCTCAAATTTTGTGCAGAAATCTGTTTACATCCCTGTTAGTGAGCATTTCTCCTTTGCCAACATAATCCATCCACATAACAGGTGTGGCATATCAAGAAGCTGATTAAACAGCAGGATTTTTACACAATTGCACCTTGTGCTGGGGACAATAAAAGGCCACTCTAAATTGTGCAGTTTTGTCACGCAACACAATGCCACAGATGTCTCAAGTTTTGAGGGAGTGTGCAATTGGCATACTGACTGCAGGAATGTCCACCAGAGCTGTTGCCAGATAAGTGAACGTTAATTTCTCTACCATAAGCCGCCTCCAACGTAGTTTTAGAGAATTTGGCAGTACGTCCAACCGGCCTCACAACCGCAGACCACGTGTAACCACACCAGCCCAGGACCTCCACATCCGGCTTCTTCACCTGTGGGATCATCTGAGACCAGCCACCCGGACAGCTGATGAAACAGGAGTATTTCTGTCTGTAATAAAGCCCTTTTGTGGATAAAACTTATTCTGATTGGCTGGGCCTGGCCCACCCATGGCTGAGCCCCTGCCCAATGAATTCATTTCAATTAACACATTTCCTTATACAGTATGAACTGTAACTCAGTAAAATCATTGAAATTGTTGCATGTTGCGTTTATATTTTTGTTCAGTATAAATATATATAATCAAATTCAGAACGTTCAGAAAAGTGCATATGCCTGTTCTCTGTATTTGTTGTATTTTGTATTTATTAGGGATCCCCATTAGCTTCTGCCAAGGCAGCAGCTACTCGTCCTGAGGTCCAAAGACATTAAGGCACTTACATCACACAAAAAACAAAAGGTAAAACAGTACATCATATGACATTATTACACCACTACATATCTACGATACAAAATGTATAAAACCACCATACAACAATATTACAATGTATGTGTGTGTAGAGTGCGTGCGCAAGTGTGTGTGTGTATGCGTGTCTGTTCCTGTGTGTGTGTATCTCTTCACAGTCCCCGCTGTTCCATAAGGTGTATTTTTATCTGTTTTTAAATCTGATTCTACTGCTTGCATTAGTTACCTAATGTGGAATGTAGTACTGTGTGCCTCCCATAGTCTGTGTTTGACTTGGGGATTGTGAAGAAACCTCTGGTGGCATGCCTTGTGGGCTATGCATGGGTGTCTGAGCTGTGTGCTAATAGTTTAAACAGAAACCTCGCTGCATTCAGCTTGTCAATCAATCAATCAATCAATCAAATTGATTTATAAAGCACGTTTTACATTAGCAGATGTCAAAGTGCTCTGCAGAAACCCAGCCTAAAACCCCAAACAGCAAGCAATGCAGATGTAGAAGCACGGTGGCTAGGAAAGACTCCCTAGAATGGCAAGAACCTAGGAAGAAACCTAGAGAGCATATCAACACTTCTTACAAAAACAAGTAGTGATGCCAGGGTAGTGGGTTCGATCCCCGGGACCACCCATACACAAAAATGTATGCAAGCATGACTGTAAGTCGCTTTGGATAAAAGCGTCTGCTAAGTGGCATATTATTATTATTATTATTATTATCATGAAGTCAATCTCTCCTCCACTTTGAACAATTAAAGTTTAAATGTATATTATTAATGTTAGCTCTCCGTGTATATTTAAGGGCCAGCCGTGCTGCCCTGTTCTGAGCCAATTGTAATTTTCCGAGGTCCCTCTTTGTGGCAATGGATCATGTGACTGAACAGTAGTCCAGGTGTGACAAAACTAGGGCCTGTAGAACTTGCCTTGTTGATAATGTTGTTAAGAAGGCAGAGCAGCGCTTTATTAAGGACAGACTTCTCCCCATCTTAGCTACTGTTATATCAACATTCTTTGACCATGACAATTTACAATCCAGGGTTACTCCAAGCAGTTTAGTCACTACAACTTGCTCAATTTCCACATTATTCATTACAAGATTTAGTTGTGGTTTAGGGTTTAGTGAATGATTTGTCCTAAATACAATGCTTTTAGTTTTTGAAATATTTAGGACTAACTTATTCCTTACCACAACACAGTTGTTCGGGGGGCTGGTGGGGGCGTCCACGGCCATGGGGGGAGCATCTAAGTCCCCGGCGGAGGCGGGAAATGTTTGTTCCCTTGGACTGTCGGCGTGCGGCAGTGAAAACTCATTTCAATCTGCTGGGGACTCGTGTGCTATTAAATGTAAAATCTGCGACATGTTCATTGTTGTCACGGGGAAAGGTCCGATGGATACCTTCATTTGTGAAAAATTTATTGAACTTGATGGAGCTAAAGAAAGGATTATTACATTTGACCAAGCGCCTTGAACTGAATAAGGATTCTATGAGACTATCGGCATCTTTAAATGCTTCCTATCAAAATATCCAAGAGGATCATAATGGGACCTTCCTGGACTACAATCAATTTCTGCCACTGCACCCCTCTACTAGCTTGAACCAGAAAATGGCTACTCATTGTTCGACTCCAGGTGAGCGTTAATGGATGCGTGTCGGAACCAGAAAGAAGGAGAATAATCGTTCAAGGAGCGCCTGCCATCTTCCCCCGCGTCACTTTGAGCCCCTGTACCAGCTGTCTTCTGCCGGGGGCTTGGGTGTTCCATCCATGGCTGTGGATGCCCCTCCAGCTACCACTCCCTGTCCTAGTCTATCAACTGCCTGGGCACAGCCTGGACCACTGCGCCCCCTCCGCTGGGCCGTGCTCTCTGGATCAGAGCTCTGTCCCTTTGGCTGTTGTGGCCTGGACGCAGCCAGCGTCTCAGCAGCCCTCTTCTCAGGTGAGTTCTGTGGCTCTGGCCTCGCAATCAGCTTCGAGACATGGCAGAGGCTGGATCATTCTGGCGATTGTGATTGGGAGTTCGATATATCTGTACCTGGGGCAACTACTTTGTGTTTTCCTGGGGCAAAAGTTCAGGATACCACCAGGTTGCTTCCCGAGGCTGAGTCAGTCACCGGGGGCTGATACTGTCATGGTTCATGTGGGGTCAAATGACATTATGAAGGGCAGATCAGAACAGCTGAAGATGGATTTTAAAGAACTGATTGAGTCTCTACTTGACACCAACAAACACACCATAATATCTGGCCCTCTGCCCTCCCTAAATCGTGGCATTGAACGGTTCAGCAGACTTTTAGCCCTCCATAACTGGCTATGAGACTATTGCAGCTCTGTGGGTGTAACATTTATTGATAATTTTGATACCTTCTGGAAAGAAATCTCGTATTATAAGGAGGATGTAATCCACCCTAATCATTTGGGATCTTGGATCCTTTCACAGCATTATAAGGCTGCGTTGAGACAATTACTTATCTGTGACCCAAGTCCAGTTCATTTAATCCCTACCATTGTGTCGCTGAGTTGTCATGATGCTTCAGCAAATGTACATTATCCTAGGGGCATTGGAAGACACAATGTAAGTAACCTAATGTATGTCCCTCTTACTGCCCTGAATGCCTCTGCTGATCCTACAGCTATTGTATGCAGTAATCATATGCCTATGAACCAGAGCATAAAATAATGTATGCACTCACTAACTGTAAGTCGCTCTGGATAAGAGCGTCTGCTAAATGACTAAAATGTAAAATGTAATACTGTTAGCACTGAGGTGGTGTGCCCTAGTAGGAAGTCCACTGTGTGCACCTCACCCTGCACTAATAAAAAATCACCTGAGCATGTCTGCCTCTGCTAAGCTTCCCAGTAAAGCAAGAAAAAGAATCAAGCATCCCAGAAAAGTGCGCAAAATAGCCCACGTTAACATATGTAGCTTAGAAACAAGGTTAATGAAATCAATAATTTTCTAGTAACACATGACATTCATATTCTGACAATCTCTGAAACTCACTTAGATAATACCTTTGTTGATACATTGGTAACAATACATGGTTATAAGATCTACAGAAAAGACAGAAATGCCAAAGGTGGAGGTGTGGCTGTTTATATTCAGAACCACTTTCCTGTAAAGCTTAGAGGGGATCTCATGTTAAATACTGATTAAATAATATGGCTACAAGTGCATTTGCCTCACCTAAAGCTCATTCTGGTGGGAAGCTGCTATAGACCACCAAGTGCTAACAGTCGGTATCTGGATAACATGTGTGAAATGCTTAATAATGTATGTGATATCAATAGAGAGGTATAGTTTCTGGGTGATTTAAATATTGACTGGCTTTCATCAGGCTGCCCACTCAAGAAAAAGGTTCAAACTGTAACCAGTGCCTGCAACCTGGTTCAGGTTATCAATCAACCTACCAGGGTAGTTACAAACAGTACAGGAATGAAATCATCAACATGTACTGGGTCCTCAGATCCTCAAAAAATTATACAGCTGCACCATCGAGAGCATCCTGACTGGTTGCATCACCGCCTGGTATGGCAACTGCTTGGTCTCCGACCGCAAGGCACTACAGAGGGTAGTGCGTACGGCCCAGTACATCACTGGGGCCAAGCTTCCTGCCATCCAGGACCTCTATACCAGGCGGTGTCAGAGGAAAGTCCTCAAAATTGTCAAAGACTCCAGCCACCCTAGTCATAGACTGTTCTCTCTGCTACCGCACGGCAAGCGGTACCGGAGTGCCAAGTCTAGGTCCAAAAGACTTCTCAACAGCTTCTACCCCCAAGCCATAAGACTCCTGAACAGCTAATCATGGCTACCCAGACAATTTGCACTGCCACCCCCCACCCCCACCCCATCTTTTTACGCTGCTGCTACTTAATTATTTATGCATAGTCACTTTAACTCTACCCACATGTACATATTACCTCAACTACCTCAACTAGCCGGTGCCCCCGCAAATTTGATTTGAAGAGTATAGAATACAGTATATACATATGAGATGAGTAATGCAAGATATGTAAACTTTATTAAAGTGGCTAGTGTTCCATTTCTTAAAGTGGCCAGTGATTTCTAGTCTATGTCTATAGGCAGCAGCCTCTAATGTGCTAGTGATGGCTGTTTATCAGTCTGATGGCCTTGAGATAGAAGCAGTTTTTCAGTCTCTCGGTCTCAGCTTTGATGCACCTGTACTGACCTCCGCTTCTGGATGATAGCGGGGTGAACAGGCAGTGGCTCGGGTGGTTGATGTCCTTGATGATCTTTTTGGGCCTTCTTGTGACATCGGGTGCTGTAGGTGTCCTGGAGGGCGGGTAGTTTGCCCCCGGTAACGCGTTGGTCAGACCGCACCACCCTCTGGAGAGCCTTACGGTTGCGGGCCACAAATGCTGACGCTACACATCCAAGTACATCTGACCAAATTATGAAAGACAAGCATTGTAATTTTGAATTCCGTAAAGTAAGTTGTGGAAGAGGTGAAAAGATTATTGTTGTCATTCAACAATGACAAGGCACCGGGGTCTGACAATTTGGATGGAAAATTACTGAGGATAATAGCGGACGATATTGCCACTCCTGTTTGACATATCTTCAATTTAAGCCTACTAGAAAGTGTGTGCCCTCAGGCCTGGAGGGAAGCAAAAGGTATTCCCCTACTTAACAATAGTAAAGCCCCCTTAACTGGCTCAAATAGTTGACCAATCAGCCTGCTACCAACCCTTAGTAAATTGTGTTTGACCAGATACAATGCTATTTTACAGTAAACAAATTGACAGCAGACTTTCAGCATGCTTATAGTGAAGGGCATTCAACAAGCACAGCACTTACACAAATGACTGATGATTGGCTGAGAGAAATTGATGATAAAAAGATTGTGGGGGCTGTTTTGTTAAACTTCAGTGCAGCTTTTGACATTATCGAACATAGTCGTATTTGGGACAAATCATTCACTAAACCCTAAACCTCAATTAAATCTTGTAATGAATAATGTGGAAATTGAGCAAGTTATAGGAGACTAAACTGCTTGGAGTAACCCTGGATTGTAAACTGTCATGGTCAAAACATATTGATACAACATTAGCTAGGATGGGGAGAAGTCTGTCTATAATAAAGCGCTGCTCCACATTCTTAACAATCAATTAGGCAGGTCCTACAAGCCCAAGTTTTGTCGAACCTGGACTACTGTTCAGTCGTGTGGTCAGGTGCCACAAAGACGGACTTAGGAAAATTGCAATTGCCTCAGAACAGGGCAGCACGGCTGGCCCTTGGATGTACACAGAGAGCTAACATTAATAATATGCATGTCAATGTCTCCTGGCTCAAAGTGGAGGAGAGATTGACTTCATCACTCATTGTATATTTGAGCGGTATTGACATGTTGAATGCCAAGGGTGTGCAAAGCTGTCATCAAGAAAAGAGTGGCTATATTTTGATTTGTTTAATACTTATTTGGTTACTACATGATTCCATATGTGTTATTTCATAGTTTTGATGTCTTCACTATTATTCTACAATGTAAAAAAATTTAAAAATAAAGAAAAACCCTTGAATGAGTAGGTGTGTCCAAACGTTTGATTGGTAGTGTACGTTTTTCCGTCAGCAAGCTATGATCGATAATGTCAAAAGCCTCACTGAAGTCTAACAAAACAGCTCCCACAATCTTTTTATCATCAATTTCTCTCAGCCAATCATCAGTCATTTGTGTAAGTGCCGTGCTTATTGAATGTCCTTCCCTATAATCGTGCTGAAAGTCTGTTGTCAATTTGTTTCCAAAAGTTTATTAAGGGTTGGTAACAGGCTAATTGGTCACCTATTTGATCCCATAAAGCGGGCTTTACTATTCTTGGGAAGCTGAATAACTTTTGCTTCCCTCCAGGCTTGAGGGCACACACTTTCTAGTAGGCAATAAATCCGCTATTATCCTCAGTAATTTTCCATCCAAGTTGTCAGACCTCGGTGGACTGTCATTGTTGATAGACAACAATACTTGTTTCACCTCTTCCACACTCACTTTACAGAATTCAATATTATAATGCTTGTCTTTCATAATTTGATCAGTTATACTTGGTTGTGAAGGTTCAGTGTTTGTTGCTGGCATGACATGCCTAAGTTTGCTAATCTTTCCAATGAAAAAATAATAAAAGTAATTGGCAATATCAGTGGGTTTTGTTATGAATGAGCGCATCTGATTCAATGAATGATGGAGCTGATTTGGCCTTTTTGCTCCAAAGCTTTTTATTATCATTTATCTTTGTTTCATAGTATAGTTTCTTCTTTTTATTCAGTTTAGTCACATTATTTCTCAATTTGCAGTACGTTTGCCAATCGGTTGTGCAGCCAGACTTATTTGCCATTCCTTTTGCCTCATCCCTCTCAACCATACACATTTTTAATTCCTCATCAATCCACAGGGATTTAACAGTTTTTACAGTCATTTTCTTAATGGGTGCATGCTTATTAGTAACTGGAATAAGCAATTTCATAAATGTGTCAAGTGCAATGTCTGGTTGCTTCTCATTACATACCACAGACCAGCAAATATTATTTACACCATCAACATAGGAATCACTACAAAACTTATTATTTGGCCTCTTATACACTATATTAGGCCCAGCCTTTGGAACTTTGGTTTTCCTAGACATGGCTACTATATTGTGATCACTACATCCAATGGATTTGGATACTGCTTTAATTCAAGCAAATTTCTGCAGCATTAGTAAAGATGTGATCAATACATGTTGATGATTTCATTGCTGTGCTGTTTGTAACTATCCTTGTAGGTTGACTGATAACCTGAACCAGGTTGCAGGCACTGGTTACAGTTTGAAGCTTTTTCTTGAGTGGGCAGCTTGATGAAAGCCAGTTTCATCATAGCGTTTGAGGGTTTTTGCCACGGCACTTCAAGAAACTTTTAAAGTTCTTGACATTTTCCAAATTGACTGACCTTCATGTCTTAAAGTAATGATGGACTGTCCTTTCCATTTGCTTATATGAGCTGTTCTTGCCATAATATGGACTTGGTCTTTAACCAAATAGGGCTATCTTCTGTATACCCCCCTACCTTGTCACAACGCAACTGAGGAAAGAAATTCCACAAATTAACTTTTAAGAAGGCACACTTTTCTGGTTACTACATGATTCCATATGTGTTATTTCATAGTTTATTCTCCAATGTATTCTCCAATGTAGAAAATAGTAAAAATAAAGAAAAACCCTTGAATGAGTAGGTTTTCTGAAACTTTTGACTGGTAGTGTACTTTTCCAGACAAAAAGGGCTCCATTACAAAACTGAATAGCCTACAATGTTTCCGCTCAGCTTTACTCACGAGGCAATGTGAATGTGTCCATGTTCTCAGGAATAGTAGTTGAACACAAACTTGCTGTCCAAATCGGTTCGTCTCCTCTCTTTTTAGAACAAAAACGTTTAGGAGAATAAAAAAAAGTTAATGCAGTCCAGAGACCAACTCAGGCAATTTTGTACTCGTTGAACTTGGGTGCGCATTAGATGACACATTCTCAGTATATATGAGCCTATGTTGATATTTGTTGCTTTTGGAGTAATTTAATACAGATTGTTTTACAACTTTTGTGTTTTGTCTGAATGATCATTCAGTAGTAAATAGGAAATTCAGCAGTGTGGTAAAGGGCCTGAAAAAACATCATGAATTCACTAGTGATGTGGATATGGAAAATCCATCTAATACATCTAGATAATGATAGGCTCACCATTTAGTATTTTTACCTACTTTTTAATCCAATAGCAAAAATACAAGATACACATTTAAAAACTGTTCTTTTTGAAGTGCTGAATAGAAAGAATAGATGATAAATATCATTTTCCATACAGTATTTGACTATAACCTGACATGCACAATGTTTTATAATTTTTATCCAATGGCAGGTTGTGAGCATGTTGAGAAATATGTCAGTCTTAAAGTTTCACTATCCTTACACAGTACATACACTATATACAGTGAGGGAAAAAAGTATTTGATCCCCTATTGATTTTGTACGTTTGCCCACTGACAAAGAAATGATCAGTCTATCATTTTAATGGTAGGTTTATTTGAACAGTGAGAGACAGAATAACAACAAAAAAATCCAGAAAAACGCATGTCAAAAATGTTATAAATTGATTTGCATTTTAATGAGGGAAATAAGTATTTGACCCCCTCTCAATCAGAAAGATTTCTGGCTCCCAGGTGTCTTTTATACAGGTAACGAGCTGAGATTAGGAGCACACTCTTAAAGGGAGTGATCCTAATCTCAGCTTGTTACCTGTATAAAAAGACACCTGTCCACAGAAGCAATCAATCAATCAGATTCCAAACTCTGCACCATGGCCAAGACCAAAGAGCTCTCCAAGGATGTCGGGGACAAGATTGTAGACCTACACAAGGCTGGAATGGGCTACAAGACCATCGCCAAGCAGCTTGGTGAGAAGGTGACAACAGTTGGTACGATTATTCGCAAATGGAAGAAACACAAAATAACTGTCAATCTCCCTCGGCCTGGGGCTCCATGCAAGATCTCACCTGGTGGAGTTGCATTGATCATGAGAACGGTGAGGAATCAACCTAGAACTACACGGGAGGATCTTGTCAATGATCTTAAGGCAGCTGGGACCATAGTCACCAAGAAAACAATTGGTAACACACTACGCCGTGAAGGACTGAAATCCTGCAGTGCCCGCAAGGTCCCCCTGCTCAAGAAAGCACATATACAGGCCCGTCTGAAGTTTGCCAATGAACATCTGAATGATTCAGAGGAGAACTGGGTGAAAGTGTTGTGGTCAGATGAGACCAAAATCGAGCTCTTTGGCATCAATTCAACTCGCTGTGTTTGGAGGTAGGAGGAATGCTGCCTATGACCCCAAGAACACCATCCCCACCGTCAAACATGGAGGTGGAAACATTATGCTTTGGGGACAACTACACCGCATCAAAAGGGACGATTTACGGGGTCATGTACCGTCAAATCTTGGGTGAGAACCTCCTTCCCTCAGCCAGGGCATTGAAAATGAGTCGTGGATGGTTATTCCAGCATGACAATGACCCAAAACACACGGCCAAGGCAACAAAGGAGTGGCTCAAGAAGAAGCACATTAAGGTCCTGGAGTGGCCTAGCCAGTCTCCAGACCTTAATCCCATAGAAAATCTGTGGAGGGAGCTGAAGGTTCGAGTTGCCAAACGTCAGCCTCAAATGACTTGGAGAAGATCTGCAAAGAGGAGTGGGACAAAATCCCTGGAGTCATGTTTTGCAGAGGGGTCAAATACTTATTTCCCTCATTAAAATGCAAATCAATTTATAACATTTTTGACATGCGTTTTTCTGGATTTATTTGTTGTTATTCTGTCTCTCACTGTTCAAATAAACCTACCATTAAAATTATAGACTGATCATTTCTTTGTCAGTGGGCAAACGTACAAAATCAGCAGGGGATTAAATACTTTTTTCCCTCACTGTATACACAAAAGTATGTGGACACCCCTTCATATTACTGGATTCGGCTATTTCAGTCATACCCGTTGCTGACAGGTGTATAAAATTGAGCAAACAGCCACGCAATTTTAATTTTAATATCTCCTTAGACAAACATTGGCAGTAGAATGGCCTTACTGAATAGCTCAGTGACTTTCAACGTGGCACCGTCATAGGATGCCACCTTTCCAACAAGTCAGTTTGTCAAATGTCTGCCCTCCTAGAGCTGCCCCGGTCAACTGTAAGTGCTGTTACTGTGAAGTGGAAACGTATAGGAGCAACAACGGCTCAGCCACGAAGTGGTAAGCCACACAAGCTCACAGAACGCACAATTTACTTGGGTGCTGCCAGCTGTTGGCAGGATTGAAATAAACCAAAGGAAAACGGTTACAGTACCCTTCATTCCATGACATACCATTTTTTCATATCATCTCGCAAATCTCAGTTTTTGACGAGATTGACTTTTGGACCAAAATTATCCTATTACCATTTTCTTATTTTTTTCCTATTTTGACACTAGAATAAATGACTCATATCAAGGCTGTTTTCAAAAGGAGGCGTATATTTTTAGGGGCAGTCACTCTTTAAATGCATTGATTTAAATATTTTTAGTTTCCTCAGTCATTTACAGTAGACATAATTTAACCAATGTCTTATTTAGGGTACTAATGTGCTCTAGCATTTCAATGTGCTAGGTTTTTTCAAGCCTCTTTATTTATTTGCATTGAAGCTCAGGGTCTAGTCTCCTCAAATCCTAATCTGGACCTCAAAGCCAGTTTGACTGCTTTTTTTCCCATTCTTCCCCTCTAATCAGGGACGGATTTAGACCTAGGACACCAGGTGGGTGCAATGAATTATCAGGTAGAACAGAAACACGCAGTACTCCGTACCTCGTAGGGTAAGATTTCAATACCCCTGCTCTAGTCAATGTCCAATTTTACTTATGAAAAGTTTTAAGTGTGTGAGTGTTTGTAAGATGAAAATTCAGACACTTCCTCTTTTGGAACAGGTCCTGTCTTTCGTTAAATAGCAGAAAACAAATAATTCAGTCAACATTCACTCCGGTTATCGACTATGGCAATATCATCTATATGAATGCAGCTGCCACTATATTGAAGCCACTGGACGCAGTTTATCATAGCGTATTATTACAGATGATAGGTTCAGTATACAGCATTGCATTTTGTATCAGAAAGTAGACTGGCCCCCGAAGTCTCGTAGATCGACGCATTGCGCTCTTTTTGTTTAAAGCCCTCTTGCATAAACTTCCGCCATACTTTACCTCATTAACCTTCAGACGTATAAGTTACCAGACCCGGACTCAGGGATGGCTAACCCTGGATATCCCTTCAATCTCCACCGAGTTAGGTAAATCTGCTTTTAGTTTTTTTGCACCTCATGTGGAATGATCTCCAAAAGTCCTTAAAGTTGGTGGATTTGCTGCCTCTAGGGCAATTCAGGCAGATGTTTACTGAAGAATGTGTTTGTTTCATGATTGTGTTTTGCATTTCATGTTTTGTGTAATTGATGTGTATATAGATGTGTATAGTGTAATTGTTGTTTATTGATGTGTTGTTTATTGATGTGTTGGACAGGTCGTCATCGTAAATAAGAATTTGTTCTTAATTGACTTACCTGTATAAATAAAGGTGAAATTAAAAGTTTTAAAATCATTTTGGAGTGCACGAGGTCCAATGAACAATGTAATAATTCCATGCGGCAGTGTTCGAAAATAAACATATTCATTGGACCAGCGCCGTTGAGAACTACTAGCGCCGTTGCTGTCCCATTTTTGCAAAGAGTTATGGGATATTAGAATCCCGTTGTCTTAACCGAATCTTTGTCATCTTTAACCTAGTGGAGTGTGTACATTTCAAATTCAAATTTCAATTCAGAAATTCCGAATTGACCCCAACCTTGGTAAAGACAGCTGTTGATTTTAGTTGTGTCTCTCTCACCCTGTTGAAATTAAACATCTGGTCAAATTCCTGGCAATTCCCTTCTTCAATTGAGTTCTTAGAAATAAATACTTATACTTAAACATGTAGAAGCTCTCCAATTTGATGCCATTAATGCAACAGCTGGTTGGGTGAAATGTGGTGCTTCTATCACAAAGGGCACAATTCTATACTCTAGCCACCCCATTATGTAACATAAACAATATGCTTGGAACTACAGCATATGAATCCTACAATACAAAGGGATAATAGCAGAGATGGGACCCAGTCACAATTTAGCAAGTCTCAAGTCTTAACCTTAGAGTCCCAAGTAATAATGGGCAAGTCTCAAGTTCCACAGCCCAGGTCGAGTAAAGTCACAAGTCCCTAATTTGGGGTTTTGAGTCCTCAAGTCAATGGTTATGTGTTTTATGCCAATTTCAATGCTATTTTTAATTTCCAGTTTTTCTTATGCTACTAGTCCACTGGCTGCACGTTGAGAGGTCTGTGGAGGTTGGTTGGCTAATAACATAAGGTGCTGCGAGAGGAGAGGAGGTGAGAGAATGAGAGGAAGGTGAGAAGGAGAGGAAGGTGATGCCTTTTTGGGATAGGGAAATCTAAACAAGTCTCTCGGGTCAAACAGCTTAAGTCCAAGTTAAGTCACGAGTCATAGATGCTCAAGTTGAAGTCGAGTGTTTTTTCTTTTTGACAAGTCAAGTCTCAACACAAGTAGTCCACATCTCTGGATAATAGTGAGAAAAAAAAAAAGTGTGACAAAGGCAAACATTTGTTTTCAACAAAAAGGTTTTATTAAAGTGAAATGGAAACTACAGACAATGAACTTCCTTGGCCATGGAAAACAATTACACATGGCATTACATTTTCGCATATACCCACAAATCCCACCTGCAGTTTTTGCAATAGAGCTTTGGCAACTTCATTTGTAAACCAGAAATAAGAACAATCATCAATAACGAAAGGAAAACAAATAACTCAAAAGTAATAAGAATTCAATGTGTGTTTCAGCTCTGGTACTGGAGTTGAACAGAAGAGAATGTAGAAACTCCGCAGAGTAAACAGTTCAACATTATATATAAATTACTTCATGCCTTACCATTCATTAAGTCACTCCACAAAAATCTATATTTTTATTGAATTATTTATTAATTTAAGTATACATCATTTCGGCCATATGTGACATTTTCTTGGGAATATAAAGATAATACTCCATGTAACCAGAAAGGTCCTCTATTGTGATGTCATCAACATAGCCCCGGGCCTGTTCGGAACAGGAACGCGGGGAGCTTGATGCTGATGTGGTGGACCCGGCGGTCTGAGTTCTCTGGTGCGGGGAGGTCTGGGACGCGTCCTCAGGGCTCGCCAAGTTCCTCTCGCACTCTGAGATGACGTTACGGAGGCCCGTAAAGGAGTAGACCTCCACGCCCTGCCAGCCCGGGCACTGACACTGGCCCTTGCTCCGAGCGCAGGGGCACAGGCCCCCGCCCTCGTGAAGCTTTGACAGGGACTGGAAGTCAGAGGGCACAGCTCCAGCTCTGGCTTCAGCTCCACTCACACTCGCCCCAGAAACAGGGTCAGCCCCCACGCAGGAAGCTGCCTCTGTGACACCCTCGCCCTCCAGCCTGGCTGTGGGGCCTTCCCCAGAGGCAGCAGGGATGTGGGGCTCGTAGCCAGCACCACCAAACACAGAGGAGGATTGGACCGAGGAGAGCAGTTCGTTATTGACGGGGACCCCCAGGAAGGAGCTGCAGCCCTCGGCCTCCGGCAGGTTCTTGTGCTTCAGGTGGCCAGGCGGGGGCGACATCTTGGAGCCACAGTAGGTGAACTTTGGAGGGTGGAGGATGGGAGACTTGGATCTCCGGCGTCTTTGACTTCTCACGGCTCCTCTCGACGTCTTCCTCATACAACTACTACGTAGAAAAACAGTGTCAATACCAAATATAGGCCTAACTATCACAGTGAAATAAATAAAATGTTAAAGACTCAGTGGTACAAAGTACACATTAACATTACAAAGAGCGCGTAGCAAGATACGAAGCTATCATGTTGCAGAAGAGAGGAAAAAAACTCCCCTGCACATGCGCAGATGCTCTGTGTGGGTGCTCGCAAGTGCTGCCTCTTGCGTTGCTCTCACTCTGCAATATCTTTGGATCACACTGCCACTGGTAGTCATATCGCTGGGTCTCAGTTTAAAGCTGCCATGCAGTATTTATTTTATTTTCACATCATCACTTTATATCTAATAAATCACTGTGTGTGTATTTGTTTGAATATAACTCCAAAATATATTTGTAATTTATTTCCCTGAGCTCAGTCCGACTGTGTGGGCGTGGGAACAAATGTGAATATATAGTAAAAAAAGATATAAAACACAACATGCAACATTTTCTAAGATTGAGAGTTCATTTAAGGAAATCAGTCAATTGAAATGAATTAATTAGGCCCTAATCTATGGATTTCACATGACTCGGAATACAGATATGCATCCGTTGGTCACAGATACCGTAAAAAAAAAAAATCATGCTGAAACATGAGGTGATGGCGGAGGATGAATGGCACAATAATGGGCCTCAGGATCTCGTCACGGTATCTCTGTGCATTCAAATTGCCATCTATAAAATACCATTGTGTTCGTTGTCCGTAGCTTATGCCTGCCCATACCATAACCCCATGGGGCACTCTGTTCACTACGTTGACATCAGCAAATCGCTCACCCACACAACGCCATACACATGGTCTGTGGTTGAGGCCAGTTGGACGTACTGCCAAGTTCTCTAAAACGACATTGGAGGCGGCTTATGGTAGAGAAATTAACATTAAATTATCTTGCAACAGCTCTGGTGGACATTCCTGCAGTCACATGCCTATTGTACCCTCCCTCAAAACGTGAGACATCTGTGGCATTGTGTTGTGTGACAAAACTGCACATTTTAGAGTGGCCTTTTATTGTCCCGTGCACAAGGTGCATGTAATGATCATGCTGTTTAATCAGCTTCTTGATACGCCACACCTGACAGGTAGATGGATTATCTTGACAAAGTAGAAATGCTCACTAACAGGGAAATAAGCTTTTTGTGCATATGGAAAACGTTGGGGATATTTTATTTCAGCTAATGAAGCATGGGACCAACAATTGTTATGTTTATATTTTTTGTTCAGTGTATTTACAAACAGCCCTGATTGGCTGATAGAATCGGCTAGAGCCCACCCCCATAAAAAAAAACAACAACAAAGGCACATGGTATTCAACCCGCTGAAAGCGACAAACTTCTACCGGTGTATAGGCTACTTTGTTTTGTCGAAACAAAAAAGGCATACATCACACATCTTAATTTGCTATATCATGGTTGTACGGTTTTTTAATAGGTCACCAGAAGACGCAGGACCAGAACAGCCTGTTTGCATGGTGGACCATCCCGGACTATACCCTGTCTGCAGTGTATTCATTGCAGAATGCCATGATTATCTACAGGGAAGACTACGGACGTCAGTCTCAGAGGCCAAACACAAGTCAGTAATACTTAGTAGCCCATTGTACACTCTTCAGTATTATCACAGTCGATTTCATCCTTTAGCAAAATAGACTGTGATACTGGAGATTATAACTTAAAAATATATATAAGTAAACACTGGAATTACATGTTTTGGAATGTTTTCTGTTGTTCAAAGTAAATAAAGAAACCAGATCGCAATTAAAGGTTGTCATTCTTCATGAATTATATTTTCAGTTATTTACATAACATAAACAGATCATAAACAAGGTTATAATGAAAGTCATGGCATGTAAGTATATTTTCAAGTTATTCTTTTACAACTCAAGCTCTGGAAGGTATAACGCCCAGTAAAATGTGTTTCTATTCTGATCCCTACAAAATAAGGAACACCTGTTTTAATGACTGATGGTGCTTTTCAAAAAATGATATGGAATTTTACATGATCAGACACTGTCTTATCCAGGTAGTAAATTAAATACATATCTAAACCAAAACAAATTACAGAAAGCATTGAGTCTCACACATGTAATATAATATTAATAAAAACAACTTTATTTAAAGAATAAGGTTAGGGGAATACATTGTCTCATTCAAACCTGAAAATAAAGTGCAAGTTACATCACTATCATAACCATAAAAATCATACACAACCACTTGCCCTCGCATTCAGGTGCCATACAAGCAAACCACATCATATCCTCCCTTCTATCGTTCCTGTAACAAAGCCAACAATTTCTAGAGTAGTCCTCAAGTACATTGAAGTGTCACTCTTTCTGTTCTGACAATCAGCCAAATGTTAGCTTGGTCTTCGATCTGTTTGTGCTATATAGCCAACTCCTATGTATAGCCAACTGATATGGTAGCATCGCATGACAACTATCATACATAAGGAGTTAGCAAGACAGCATAAACAGATCTGGGACCAGGTTAGAGCATTTCTACGAGCTGCACCACCAGCTTGATATGTAGAGCAGCCACCTCCACCAGCATCAACATAGGAGGGTTTGGGGGGGGGGGGGGAAGCAGTTCAGCTGCTTCTCTGCCAGTTGATGTTCACCCGTCTGTCCTGTGTGTGTCTCTCATTCAAGTAGGTCCTCATCAAAAGCATCTTCCTCCAAGAAGTCCATGACTTCATGTTTCTTTCTCATCCTGCAGGCCTTCCTCAGCGATGACCCTTTAGCACATAAGAAAGGGGACCATGAATGGAAGGGAATTGTGTTGCTAAGTTTGCAACCTGTCTGCAAGGTAATCCTAAAAAAAGGTTTTCACGCTAACATTTGAGAAAACATGTAACATAATTTAATATCTAATAGTCATTAGGGTTATATATACATTATTGCATTCAACAGCCAGAAGGATTACATTTGTTTTAGGAATCATATATAAAAGAAAAACATACACCTAATGAGATATCTATCTGGCAAATAATAATAATAATAATAGTAAACCCTCTTCCTTCTGGCTTGCAGGCTAGTAGTTACTAATCCAAATACAAGCCATGTTGTTTTAGCTCTAATACCTAATGACAAATACTCTTCAAATTGTCAATTTGAGCATTCTATTTTCTATAGACATCAAAGAAAACATTAACATCCAAAAGACAAGAGTCGTTACATCAAGTAGGCTACCTTGGTCCATTTTGGGTGACTGCTTGAACAACAGTAAACAGGCTAGCTAATATTAGTTAGCTAGATTGCTAGCTACCAAAGTCTGTGCGCTAACTTTCTCTCAGGCCTGGAAATAGCAATGTCATTGTAAAGTATGCAACTAATTAGTAGGAAACAACTTTGCTATCATTATCATGTCGTCAAATTTACTTTAGAGAGATGGCAATTGCCATAGCTAGAACAGTTAGTCAATAATAGCTAGCAATGCTAACATTAGCTAGCAAAAATCCGGTCCTGTCCCTCAATCTTAGCTAAAGTTAAACTCCATCTAAAGTCAAACTGGCGACATCACAGTGATGACAAAGGTTTTCCTACTAATGATTTGCCTCCTTTAGAAATATTCTTCATTTTCCCAAGTCACCATAAAGCATTTTAGACAAAATCTTCATCAGCACATGGCTCAGAGAATGCATTGAGTAGTAGAATGTTAATTCGGGCATCAGTCCTCAAGAGAACATTCAAAACAATATTGTGACGAAGCATGCAATCCATGAAAAGCATGTCCTTTACTTATAATAGAAAAATAACTAATCTAGACACTTACATCATGATTGGTTGCTGCTGCTGCCAGTTTCAAGATCCATGCGACAATCTTGATGGGGCTGCTGGGAAATCCATGCGTGTACCTAGCCAATGCAGTCCGATGTGAAATGTGCTGTGCATTTGTGAAGGTTCGGACTGAACTTTTCTCACACTTGATCATGAAAAAGAAATCGAAGCCAAATCAGACGAAGTGATTGTTCGGATGGAAGTGCAAAGACAGCCATACTGCACAATCTCTCTTGCTTTTGGGCGCGACAAGCACGAGAAATAGGAGGATATATGCAAATAAACAATGAAAGTTCATTCGCCTATTATAATCAGATCGCTGTGTGACGTTCTGCAGGGTGCCAAGAACTCCATCCCACCTGAACAGGTGGAAATTCCATGAATTGTTTTCAAACAGTTCTTACACAAAAAGGGCATCATCCTCATTTTCACAATTTCAGAGTTTTAATTTAGATGGAGTTTAACTTTAGCTAAAATTGAGGGACAGGACCGGATTTTAGCTAATTTGACCTTGGAATGGAAATACTTTTTTTTTTAAAACCAGGAAATCATGTTAAGTGCACTGCCACTAACTGTTATTATGAGTTCATAAACTGAATCTATCGTTTGTTTTGCGAGAGGACATTAGCACTGTCCCTGAATCACAACCAGATTAGTAATTTCTTACAAATATTAATCAATCCACAAAGTTTTAGAGCCTAATCATTTATTTACTAAACCTAATAAGTCAAGTCTGGTATTTCAAGTAGGGTTGGGCAGTATCCAGACTATCATACCGTTTCTGTACCATACCGGGGTAAAAGGTATTACCGAATGTATGGGCCCCCTGTAGCTCAGTTGGTAGAGCATGGCGCTTGCAAGGCCAGGGTTAGGGCTTCGATTCCCACGGGGGCCAGTATGAAAAAAGTTTATGTCGCATGTACCACATACCGCTAGCAGCATTTTAGCCACAGACTTGTGTGCTCGCTGTCTAGTCTGTTTTATACATTTGCAATGAGCATGAAATAAAAGATCCCAGAAATTTTCCATACGCACAAAAAAGCATATTTCTCTCAAATTGTGTGCACAAATTTGTTTACATTCCTGTTAGTGAGAATTTCTCCTTTGCCAAGATAATCCATCCACCTGACAGGTGTGGCATATCAAGAAGCTGATTAAACAGCATGATAATTACACAGATGCTCTTTGTACTGTTTTGTCACACAACACAATGCCACAGATGTCTCAAGTTGAGGGAGCATGCAATTGGCATGCTGACTGCAGGAATGTCCAACAGAGTTGTTGCCAGAAAATTGAATGTTAATGTCTCTACCATAAGCCACCTCCAACGTCGTTTTAGGGAATTGGGCAGTACGTCCAACCGGCCTCACAACCGCAGACCACGTGTAACCACGCCAGTTGAGGACCTCCACATCTGGCTTCTTCACCTGCGGGATCGTCTGAGAGGAGAGGGGGTCATGTGAAATCCATAAATTAGGGCCTAATGAATTTATTTCAATTGACTGATTTCCTTCTATCAACTGTAACTCAATAAAATCTTTGAAATTGTTGCATGTTGCGTTTATATTTGTGTTCAGTATAGATCCAAGTTGGCTAGAGTTGAAATACACATATACAGTGAGGGAAAAAAGTATTTGATCCCCTGCTGATTTTGTACGTTTGCCCACTGACAAAGAAATGATCAGTCTATAATTTTAATGGTAGGTTTATTTGAACAGTGAGAGACAGAATAACAACAAAAAAATCCAGAAAAACACATTTCAAAAATGTTATAAATTGATTTGCATTTTAATGAGGGAAATAAGTATTTGACCCCCTCTCAATCAGATAGATTTCTGGCTCCCAGGTGTCTTTTATACAGGTAACGAGCTGAGATTAGGAGCACACTCTTAAAGGGAGGGCTCCTAATCTCAGCTTGTTACCTGTATAAAAGACACCTGTCCACAGAAGCAATCAATCAATCAGATTCCAAACTCTCCACCATGGCCAAGACCAAAGAGCTCTCCAAAGATGTCAGGGACAAGATTGTAGACCTACACAAGGCTGGAATGGGCTACAAAGACCATCGCCAAGCAGCTTGGTGAGAAGGTGACAACAGTTGGTGCGATTATTCGCAAATGGAAGAAACACAAAAAGACTGTCAATCTCCCTCAGCCTGGGGCTCCATGCAAGATCTCACCTCGTGGAGTTGCAATGATCATGAGAAAGGTGAGGAATCAGCCCAGAACTACACGGGAGGATCTTGTCAATGATCTCAAGGCAGCTGGGACCATAGTCACCAAGAAAACTATTGGTAACACACTACGCCGTGAAGGACTGAAATCCTGCAGTGCCCGCAAGGTCCCCCTGCTCAAGAAAGCACATATACATGCCCGTCTGAAGTTTGCCAATGAACATCTAAATGATTCAGAGGAGAACTGGGTGAAAGTGTTGTGGTCAGATGAGACCAAAATTGAACTCTTTGGCATCAACTCAACTCGCCGTGTTTGGAGGAGGAGGAATGCTGACTATGACCCCAAGAACACCATCCCCACCGTCAAACATGGAGGTGGAAACATTATGCTTTGGGGGTGTTTTTCTGCTAAGGGGACAGGACAAATTCACCGCATTAAAAGGGACAATGTACGGGGCCATGTACCGTCAAATCTTGGGTGAGAACCTCCTTCCCCCAGCCAGGGCATTGAAAATGGGTCGTGGATGGGTATTCCAGCATGACAATGACCCAAAACACACGGCCAAGGCAACAAAGGAGTGGCTCAAGAAGAATCACATTAAGGTCCTGGAGTGGCCTAGCCAGTCTCCAGACCTTAATCCCATAGAAAATCTGTGGAGGGAGCTGAAGGTTCGAGTTGCCAAACGTCAGCCTCGAAACCTTAATGACTTGGAGAAGATCTGCAAAGAGGAGTGGAACAAAATCTCTTGAGATGTGTGCAAACCTGGTGGCCAACTACAAGAAACGTCTGACCTCTGTGATTGCTAACAAGGGTTTTGCCACCAAGTACTAAGTCATGTTTTGCAGAGGGGTCAAATACTTATTTACCTCATTAAAATTCATAACTCATCAAATGTTAACTCATCAATTCATAAAATTTTTGACATGCGTTTTTCTGGAAATTTTTGTTGTTGTTATTCTGTCTCTCACTGTTCAAATAAGCCTACCATTAAAATTATAGACTGATCATTTCTTTGTCAGTGGGCAAACGTACAAAATCAGCAGGGGATCAAATACTTTTTCCCTCACTGTACATACAGTTGAAGTCGAAAGTTTACATACACTTAGGTTGGAGACATTAAAACTCGTTTTTCAACCACTCCACAAATTTCTTGTTAACAAACTATAGTTTTGGCAAGTCGGTTAGGATGTCTACTTTGTGCATGACAAAAGCAATTTTTCCAACAATTGTTTACAGACAGATTATTTCACTGTATCACAATTCTAGTGGGTCAGAAGTTTACATACACTAAGTTGACTGTACCTTTAAACAGCTTGGAAAATTCCAAAAAATGTAATGGCTTTAGAAGCTTCTGATAGGCTAATTGACATCAAACTCAGTGCCTCTTTGCTTGACATCATGGGAAAATCTAAAGAAATCAGCCAAGACCTCAGAAAACAAAATTGTAGACCTCCACAAGTCTGGGTCATCCTTGGGAGCAATTTCCAAATGCCTGAAGGTACCACGTTCATCTGTACAAACAATAGTACGCAAATTTAAACACCATGGGATCACACAGCCATCATACCGCTCAGGACGAGACGCGTTCTGTCTCCTAGAGATGAACGTACTTTGGTGTGTGAAAAGTGCAAATCAATCCCAGAACAACAGCAAAGGACCTTGTGAAGATGCTGGAGGAAACAGGTACAAAAGTATCTATATCCACAGTAAAACAAGTCCTATATCGACATAACCTGAAAGGCCGCTCAGCAAGGAAGAACCACTGCTCCAAAACCGCCATAAACAAGCCAGACTACGGTTTGCAACTGCAAAGATCGTACTTTTGGAGAAATGTCCTCTGGTCTGATGAAACAAAAATAGAACTGTTTGGCCATAATGACCATCGTTATGTTTGGAAGAAAAAGGGGGTTGCTTGCAAGCCGAAGAACACCATCCCAACCGTGAAGCACATGGGTGGCAGCATCATGCTGTGGGGGTGCTTTGCTGCAGGAGGGACAGGTGCACTTCACAAAATAGATGGTATCATGAGGAAGGAAAATTATTTGGATATATTGAAGCAACATCTCAAGACATCAGTCAGGAAGTTAAAGCTTGGTCGCAAATGGGTCTTCCAAATGGACAATGACCCCAAGCATACTTCCAAAGTTGTGGCAAAATGGCTTAAGGACAACAAAGTCAAGGTATTGGAGTGACCATCACAAAGCCCTTACCTCAATCCTATAGAACATTTGTGGGCAGAACTGAAAAAGTGTGTGTGAGCAAGGAGGCCTACAAACCTGACTCAGTTACACTAGCTCTGTCAGGAGAAATTGACCAAAATTCACCTTGTGGAAGGCTACCCGACATGTCTGACCCAAGTTAAACAATTTAAAGCCCTGTGTAGCTCAGTTGGTACAGAATGGCGCTTGCAACACCAGGGTTGTGATTCGATTCCCACAGGGGGCCTGTACGAAGAAAAAAAATGTATGCACTCACTAACTGTAAGTCGCTCTGGATAAGAGCGTCTGCTAAATGACTAAAATGTAAATGGAAATGCTACCAAATACTAATTGAGTGTATGTAAAATTCTGACCTACTGGGAATGTGATGAAATAAATAAAAGCTGAAATAAATCACTACTATTATTCTGATTTCACATTCTTAAAATAAAGGGGTGATCCTAACTGACCTAAAACAGGGAATTTTTACTAGGATTAAAATGTCAGGAATTGTGAAAAACTAAGTTTAAATGTATTTGGCTAAAGTGTATGTAAACCTCCGACTTCAACTGTATGTATGTATGTATGTATGTATGTATGTATGTATGTATGTATGTATGTATGTATGTATGTATGTATGTATGTATGTATGTATGTATGTGTATATGTATGTATGTGTATATGTATGTATGTATGTATGTATGTATGTATATACAGTGGGGGGGAAAAAGTATTTAGTCAGCCACCAATTGTGCAAGTTCTCCCACTTAAAAAGATGAGGCCTGTAATTTTCATCATAGGTTCACGTCAACTATGACAGACAAAATGAGAAAAAAAATATCCAGAAAATCACATTGTAGGATTTTTAATGAATTTATTTGCAAATTATGGTGGAAAATAAGTATTTGGTCAATAACAAAAGTTTCTCAATACTTTGTAATATACCCTTTGTTGGCAATGACACAGGTCAAACATTTTCTGTAAGTCCTCACAAGGTTTTCACACACTGTTGCTGGTATTTTGGCCCATTCCTCCATGCAGATCTCCTCTAGAGCAGTGATGTTTTGGGGCTGTCGCTGGGCAACACAGACTTTCAACTCCCTCCAAAGATTTTCTATGGGGTTGAGATCTGGAGACTGGCTAGGCCACTCCAGGACCTTGAAATGCTTCTTACGAAGCCACTCCTTCGTTGCCCGGGCGGTGTGTTTGGGATCATTGTCATGCTGAAAGACCCAGCCACGTTTCATCCTCAATGCCCTTGCTGATGGAAGGAGGTTTTCACTCAAAAGCTCACGATACATGGCCCCATTCATTCTTTCCTTTACACGGATCAGTCGTCCTGGTCCCTTTGCAGAAAAACAGCCCCAAAGCATGATGTTTCCACCCCCATGCTTCACAGTAGGTATGGTGTTCTTTGGATGCAACTCAGCATTCTTTGTCCTCCAAACACGACGAGTTTAGTTTTTACCAAAAAGTTCTATTTTGGTTTCATCTGACCATATGACATTCTCCCAATCCTCTTCTGGATCATCCAAATGCACTCTAGCAAACTTCAGACGGGCCTGGACATGTACTGGCTTAAGCAGGGAGACACGTCTGGCACTGCAGGATTTGAGTCCCTGGTGGCGTAGTGTGTTACTGATGGTAGGCTTTGTTACTTTGGTCCCAGCTCTCTGCAGGTCATTCACTAGGTCCCCCCGTGTGGTTCTGGGATTTTTGCTCACCGTTCTTGTGATCATTTTGACCCCACGGGGTGAGATCTTGCGTGTGGAGCCCCAGATCAAGGGAGATTATCAGTGGTCTTGTATGTCTTCCATTTCCTAATAATTGCTCCCACAGTTGATTTCTTCAAACCAAGCTGCTTACCTATTGCAGATTCAGTCTTCCCAGCCTGGTGCAGGTCTACAATTTTGTTTCTGGTGTCCTTTGACAGCTCTTTGGTCTGGGCCATAGTGGAGTTTGGAGTGTGACTGTTTGAGGTTGTGGACAGGTGTCTTTTATACTGATAACAAGTTTAAACAGGTGCCATTAATACAGGTAACGAGTGGAGGACAGAGGAGCCTCTTAAAGAAGAAGTTACAGGTCTGTGAGAGCCAGAAATCTTGCTTGTTTGTAGGTGACCAAATACTTATTTTCCACCATAATTTGCAAATAAATTCATTACAAATCCTACAATGTGATTTTCTGGATTTTCTTTTCTCAATTTGTCTGTCATAGTTGACGTGTACCTATGATGAAAATTACAGGCCTCTCTCATCTTTTTAAGTGGGAGAACTTGCACAATTGGTGCAAGTTCTCACTGCCGATTTTGCAGGTTTTCCTACTTACAAAGCATGTAGAGGTCTGTCATTTTTATCATAGGTACACTTCAACTGTGAGAGACGGATTCTAAAACAAAAATCCAGAAAATCACATTGTATGATTTTAAAGTAATTAATTTGCATTTTATTGCATGACATAAGTATTTGATCACCTACCAACCGGTAAGAATTCCGGCTCTCACAGACCTGTTAGTTTTTCTTTAAAAAGCCCTCCTGTTCTCCACTCATTACCTGTATTAACTGCACCTGTTTGAACTCGTTACCTGTATAAAAGACACCTGTCCACACACTCAATCAAACAGACTCCAACCTCTCCACAATGGCCAAGACCAGAGAGCTGTGTAAGGACATCAGGGATCCAATTGTAGACCTGCACAAGGCTGGGATGGGCTACAGGACAATAGGCAAGCAGCTTGGTGAGAAGGCAACAACTGTTGGCGCAATTATTAGAAAATTGAAGAAGTTCAAGATGACGGTCAATCACCCTCGGTCTGGGGCTCCATGCAAGATCTCACCTCGTGGGGCATCAATGATCATGAGGAAGGTGAGGGATCAGCCCAGAACTACACGGCATGACCTGGTCAATGACCTGAAGAGAGCTGGGAGCACAGTCTCAAAGAAAACCATTAGTAACACACTACGCTGTCATGGATTAAAATCCTGCAGCGCACGCAAGGTCCCCCTGCTCAAGCCAGCACATGTCCAGGCCCGTCTGAAGTTTGCCAATGACCATCTGGATGATACAGAGGAGGAATGGGAGAAGGTCATGTGGTCTGATGAGACAAAAATATAGCTTTTTGGTCTAAACTCCACTCGCCGTGTTTGGAGGAAGAAGAAGGATGAGTACAACCCCAAGAACACCATCCCAACGGTGAAGCAGGGAGGTGAAAACATCATTCTTTGGGGATGCTATTCTGCAAATGGGACAGGACGACTGCAACGTATTGAGGGGAGGATGGATGGGGCCATGTATCGCGAGATCTTGGCCAACAACCTCCTTCCCTCAGTAAGAGCATTGAAGATGGGTCGTGTCTGGCTCTTCCAGCATGACAACGACCCGAAACACACAGCCAGGGCAACTAAGGAGTGGCTCCGTAAGAAGCATCTCAAGGTCCTGGAGTGGCCTAGCCAGTCTCCAGACCTGAACCCAATATAAAATCTTTGGAGGGAGCTGAAAGTCCGTATTGCCCAGCGACAGCCCCGAAACCTGAAGGATCTGGAGAAGATCTGTATGGAGGAGTGGGCCAAAATCCCTGCTGCAGTGTGTGCAAACCTGGTCAAGACCTACAGGAAACGTATGATCTCTGTAATTGCAAACAAAGGTTTCTGTACAAAATATTAAGTTCAGCTTTTCTGATGTATCAAATACTTATGTCATGCAATAAAATGCAAATTAATTACTTAAAAATCATACAATGTGATTTTCTGGATTTTTGTTTTAGATTCCGTCTCTCACAGTTGAAGTGTACCTATGATAAAAATTACAGACCTCTACATGCTTTGTAAGTAGGAAAACCTGCAAAATCGGCAGTGTATCAAATACTTGTTCTCCCCACTGTATAAATAAAGATAATGTCTTTCAAAGATAATTCGTAAAAATCCAAATAACTTCAGATCTTCATTGTAAAGGGTTTAAACACTGTTTCCCATGCTTGTTCAATGAACCATAAACAATTAAATGAACATGCACCTGTGTAACGGTCGTTAAGACACTAACAGCTTACAGACGGTAGGCAATTAAGGTCACAGTTATGAAAACTTAGGACACTAGAGGCCTTTCTACTGACTCTGAAAAACACCAAAAGAAAGATGCCCATGGTCCCTGCTCATCTGCGTGAACGTGCCTTAGGCATGCTGCAAGGAGGCATGAGGACTGTGGCCAGGGCAATAAATTGCAATGTCCGTACTGTGAGACGCCTAAGACAGCGCTACAGGGAGACAGGACGGATAGCTGATCATCCTCGCAGTGGCAGACCACGTTTAACAACACCTGCACATGATCGGTACATCCGAACATCACACCTGCGGCCAGGTACAGGATGGCAACAACTGCCCGAGTTACACCAGGAACGCACAATCCCTCCATCAGTGATCAGACTGTCCGCAATAGGCAGAGAGAGGCTGGACTGAGGGCTTGTAGGCCTGTTGTAAGGCAGGTCCTCACCAGACATCACCGGCAACAACGTCGCCAATGGGCACAAACCCACCGTCACTGGACCAGACAGGACTGGCAAAAAGTGCTCTTCACTGACGAGTCGCGGTTTTGTCTCACCAGGGGTGATGGTCGGATTCACGTTTATTCTTGAAGGAATGAGCGTTACACCGAGGCCTGTACTCTGGAGCGGGATCGATTTGGAGGTGGAGGGTCGGTCATGGTCTGGGGCGGTGTGTTACAGCATCATCGGACTGCTTGTTGTCATTGCAGGCAATCTCAACGCTGTGCGTTACAGGGAAGACATCCTCCTCCCTCATGTGGTACCCTTCCTGCAGGCTCATGCTGACTTGACCCTCCAGCATGACAATGCCACCAGCCATACTGCTCGTTCTGTGCGTGATTTCCTACAAGACAGGAATGTCAGTGTTCTGCCATGGCTAGCGAAGAGCCCGGAACTCAATCCCATTGAGCACGTCTGGGATCTGTTGGATCGGAGGGTGAGGGCTAGGGCCATTCCCCCCAGAAATGTCCGGGAACTTGCAGGTGCCTTGGTGGAAGAGTGGGGTAACATCTCACAGCATGAACTGGCAAATCTGGTGCAGTCCATGAGGAGGAGATGCACTGCAGTACTTAATGCAGCTGGTGGCCACACCAGATACTGAATGTTACTTTTGATTTTGACCCCCCCCCCCTTTGTTCAGGGACACATTATTCAATTTCTGTTAGTCACATGTCTGTGGAATTTGTTCAGTTTATGTCTCAGTTGTTGAATCTTGTTATGTTCATACAAATATTTACACATGTTAAGTTTGCTGAAAATAAACGCAGTTGACAGTGAGAGGACGTTTCTTTTTTTGCTGAGTTTATATACCATATTTAGTGTATTCGGCTATTTCAGCCACACCCTTTGCTGAAAAGTGTATACAATCAAGCACACTGCCATGCAATCTCCATAGACAAACATTGGCAGTAGAATGGCGTTACTGACGAGCTCAGTAACTTTCAACGTGGCACTGTCATAGGATCTCTCTCCTCTGCTCTTGTCCTTCTAGACCTGTCTGCTGCCTTTGATACTGTGAACCATCAGATCCTCCTCTCCACCCTCTCCGAGCTGGGCATCTCCGGCGCGGCTCACTCCTGGATCGCGTCCTACCTGACCGGTCGCTCCTACCAAGTGGCGTGGCGAGAAGCTGTCTCCGCACCACGTGCTCTCACCACTGGTGTCCCCCAGGGCTCAGTTCTAGGCCCTCTCCTATTCTCCCTATACACCAAGTCACTTGGCTCTGTCATATCCTCACATGGCCTCTCCCATCATTGCTACGCTGACGATACACAACTAATCTTCTCCTTTCCCCCTTCTGATAACCAGGTGGCGAATCGCATCTCTGCATGTCTGGCAGACATATCAGTATGGATGACGGATCACCACCTCAAGCTGAACCTTGGCAAGACGGAGCTGCTCTTCCTCCCGGGGAAGGACTGCCCGTTCCATGATCTCGCCATCACGGTTGACAACTCCGTTGTGTCCTCCTCCCAGAGTGCGAAGAGCCTTGGCGTGACCCTGGACAACACCCTGTCGTTCTCCGCTAACATCAAGGCGGTGACCCGATCCTGCAGGTTCATGCTCTACAACATTCGGAGAGTACGACCCTGCCTTACACAGGAAGCGGCACAGGTCCTAATCCAGGCACTTGTCATCTCCCGTCTGGATTACTGCAACTCGCTGTTGGCTGGGCTCCCTGCCTGTGCCATTAAACCCCTACAACTCATCCAGAATGCCGCAGCCCGTCTGGTGTTCAACCTTCCCAAGTTGTCTCACGTCACCCCGCTCCTCCGCACACTCCACTGGCTTCCAGTTGAAGCTCGCATCTGTTACAAGACCATGGTGCTTGCCTATGGAGATGTGAGGGGATCGGCACCTCTGTACCTTCAGGCTCTGATCAGTCCCTACACCCAAACGAGGGCATTGCGTTCATCCACCTCTGGCCTGCTGGCTCCCCTTCCTCTGCGGAAGCATAGTTCCCGCTCAGCCCAGTCAAAACTGTTCGCTGCTCTGGCACCCCAATGGTGGAACAAGCTCCCTCACGACGCCAGGACAGCGGAGTCACTCACCACCTTCCGGAGACATTTGAAACCCCACCTCTTTAAGGAATAGGATAAAGTAATCCTTCTACCCCCCCCCCCCCCCCCCCCCCCCTAAAAATATATATATATATTAATATATATAAAAATAAAAATAAAAAGTTAAAATATAAAAAATATAAAATAATTAAAAGACAAATAAAAATAAAGATATTGTAAAGTGGTTAACCCACTGGCTATAGGGTGAATGCACCTATTGTAAGTCGCTCTGGATAAGATCGTCTGCTAAATGACGTAAATGTAAATGTAATGCCACCTTTCCAACAACTCAGTTCGTCACATTTTTGCCCTGCAAGAGCTGCCCCGGTCAACTGTAATTGCTGTTGTTATTGTGAAGTGCAAACGTCTAGGAGCAACAACAAATCAGCAGCAAAGTGGTAAGCCACATAAGCTCACAGAACGGGTCCACCGAGTGCTGAAAAATCGTCTGTCCTCGGTTGCAACACTCACTACCGAGTTCCAAACTTCCCCTGGAAGCAACATCAGCACAAGAACTGTTAGTCGGGAGCTTCATGAAAACGAGTTTCCATGGCCGAGCAGCGCGCACCAGCCTAAGATCACCATGCGCAATGCAAAGCATCGGCTGGAGTGGTGTAAAGCTCGCCACCATTGGACTCTGGATCAGTGGAAACGCCTTCTCTGAAGTGATGAAGCACGCTTTACCACCTGGCAGTCCAACGGACGAATCTGAGTTTGGCAGATGCAAAGAGAAAGCTACCTGCCCCAATGCAGTGCCAACTGTAAAGTTTGGTGGAGGAGGAGGAATAATGGTATTGGACTGTTTTTCATGGTTTGGGCTAGGCCCCTTAGTTCCAGTGAAGGGAAATCTTAATGCTTTAGTATACAATGACATTCTAGACGATTCTGTGCTTCCAACTTTGTGGCAACAGTTTGGGGAAGGCCCTTTCCACGAGCATGACAATTCCCCCATACACAAAGCGAGGTCCATACAGAAATGGTTTGTCGAGATCAGTGTGGAAGAACTTGACTGGCCTGCACAGAGCCCTGACCTCAACCCCATCGAACACCTTTGGGATGAATCGCCCAACATCAGTGCCCGACCTCACTAATGCTCGTGGCTGAATGGAAGCAAGTCCCCGCAGCAATGTTCCAACATCTAGTGGAAAGCCTTCCCAGAAGAGTGGAGGCTGTTTTTAGCAGCAAAGGGGGGACCAAGTCCATATTAATGCCCATGATTTTGGTATGAGCAGGTGTCCACATACTTTTGGTCATGTAGTGTATAAAGATAAGCTGGCTACTCACTAGCACGTGGGAGATTGTTTATGAGACCTCTTAATTTTAGATCATGCCTGCTAGAAGAAGTTGGTCATAATTAGTGTCTGCATGGTTTTGGTAAAACATTTTTAAAAAAGTGATTTTTCATAGACTTGGTCATCATTGCAAAAATGCAGATTATTAGTGGCTCTTATGGTTGAGCAAGGCTTATATTTAGCCTAGGTACAATTTTACAAGCCTTGAATTTATTAGATGATTGCTGAGCGTTTGAAATGCAGTGTATTGACCTTTAAATTGTGCAACAAAGCTTATTTAGAGAAAAAATATTTTAAAAAAAAATTAGAGAATAGCCCAATATATGATTTTTAAGCGATAACGCCCAGCCCTACTTTGGGGTCAGCCATAAATTATAGTGATACACAATGAAGTTGTTCCAGAAAGGTTTTTAACATGGACGATACATTAGAGATAATATAAGGCAAGTACTGGAAACAATAGAACACTATGAAAAATCTGGGAAACCAGGCCTGCTATTCATAGCAGTCTTTGAAAAGGCATTTGATAAAGTACGACTGGAGTTCATATATAAATGCCTGGAGCATTTCAATGTTGGAGAATCTCTTATAAAATGGGTTAAAATCATGTATAGTAACCCTAGGTGTAAAATAGTAAATAATGGCTATTTCTCCGAAAGTTTTAAACTGTCAAGAGGAGTAAAACAAGGTTGTCCATTATCGGCATATTTATTTATTATGGCCATCGAAATGTTAGCTATTAAAATCAGATCCAACAATAATATCAAGTGATTAGAAATCCAGGGCTTAAAAACAAAAAGGTGTCATTGTACGCTGATGATTCATGTTGTCTAGATACATCTTCTAATCTCTCTGGATTACAACAGAATTATGATAAAATGTACTATATTACGTATTGAATAACAAAAGAAAAATACAATTTTTACATTACCATGTAGTTTACCAATAAAATGGTCTGATGGTGATGTGGATATACTCAGAATACATATCCCAAATGAAATAAATGATCTCACTCCAATACATTTTAATAGAAAGTTAGCAAAAATAAATAAGATCTTGCTACCCTGGAAAAGTAAATACCTGTCTATTTGTGGAAAAATAACCCTGATTAATTCTTTAGTATTATCCCAGTTTACCCATTTGCTTATGGTCTTGCCTACGCGAACAGTTTTTTAAATTATATGAGAAAAAAAATATTCCATTTTATTTGGAACGGCAAGCCAGACAAAATTAAACGGGCCTATTTATATAATGAATATGAATTCGGAGGACAGAAATTATTAAATATTAAAGCATTAGACCTATCACTAAAAGCTTCACTCATACAAAAGTTATAATTAAATCCGAACTGGTTCTCTAGCAAATTAGTAAGATTGTCTTACCCAATGTACAAGAATGGCCTTTTTCCCTTTATTCAGATTACAACCTCTCACTTTCAGTTATTTGAAAAGTAAATTATCTCCCAAATATCACTATTTCTAAAACAAGCCATAGAAAGTTGGTTGCAATTTCAATTTAATCCTGCAGAAACTACAGAATAAATAATGCAACAAATATTGTGGGTAAACTCAAATATACTAATTGATATATATAAATTAATTTTTTTTTGATTTATACAAAAAAAAAAGTACAATCTTTGTAAATTTTATCATAGGTAGGACTGGTGGAGTTGTCGCACATGCAGCTAACAAAAACATATGGAAATGTCTGCTCTACCCAAAATTACAACCAAATAATTGCAGCATTACCGCAAAAATGGAAGAGGAAAGTGGAAGGGGGAAAAGTAAGGAACTTGTCTGTCGGCCCTGCATTAAAATTACATAATTGGTTAAAGAAAATTGTGATAAATAAAAAAGTATACCAGTTTCATTTAAGGACCAAAGGATTGACAGCCATCCCATATAGATTGCAAAATAGTTGGGAAGAGATTTTTGACGTACCGATTCCATTGCATAGTGTTTATGAACTGATATGCAAAACGACGCTAGATTCAAAACCTAGAATTTTTCAATTTAAATTATTATAAAAAATTATTGCTACCAATAGCATGTTATTTATATGGGGGATACAATCTTCTCAGCTCTGCAGATTTTGCTGCGAAGAGACAGAATCATTAGGTCATTTATTTTGGTACTGTCCATTTGTAGCTTGTTTTTGGTCACAGGTCCAGGAATGGCTGAAGGATTGCAATATTTACATGGAGCTAACCCTGCAGATAGCACTACTGGGTGATCTGAAAAGTCATAGTCAAATCGATCAATAATATAATAATACTTTTAGCAAAAACAATATTTTAAATTCACAATCTGTAGAAACAATGAGAATAGAAAGGTTCAAAACTTTTGTGAAACATCACAGTACAGTTGAAAAATATATGGCAAATAGAAATCCAATATGGATGGTGTTAAGAGATAGATGGGAGGTGTTGAATGGAGCTGAAGAATGGGACTAATAACAACTAATAACAACAGGATAACTAATGTAAAGCATACTGTGTCCATAATAAGTATATGGGTTATAGGTTGAGAGCTTTTGTGAAAGAGCACACTTAGAAAGATATGGCATATAGAAGCAAACCGGATGGACATCATGAAAATGATCGGAGAGGTTGAGGAAGTTCAGGAGTAAAAACAAACAAAATAGAATTATTGTAAAATTGACTGTGTCCATAAAGTGTATATAGTATGTATAAGCTGGAAGTAGAGGCCTAAGCGTTGTTGTTCACTAGTTTACTCCAATTAGGGAAGGGGTGGTGGGGTTGGAAACTAATGAAGGGAAATATATATTTTTAAAGGATACATAATTATGTACACTACCGTTCAAAAGTTTGGGGTCACTTAGAAATGTCCTTGTTTTCAAAAGAAAAGCAATTTGTGTCCATTAAAATAACATCAAATTGATCAGAAATACAGTGTAGACATTGTTAATGTTGTAAATGGCTATTGTAGCTGGAAACGGCTGATTTTTAATGGAATGTCTACATAGGCATACAGAGGCCCATTATCAGCAACCATCAGTCCTGTGTTCCAATGGCACGTTGTGTTTGCTAATTCAAGTTTATCATTTTAAAAAGGCTAATTGGTCATTAGAAAACCCTTTTGCAATTATGTTAGCACAGCTGAAAACTGTTGTGCTGATTAAAGAAGCAATACAACTGACCTTCTTGAGACTAGTTGACTATCTGGAGCATCAGCAATTGTGGGTTCGATTACAGGCTCAAAATGGCCAGAAACAAATAACTTTCTTATGAAACTCATCAGTCTATTCTTGGTCTGAGAAATGAAGGCTATTCCATGTGAGAAATTGCCAAGAAACTGAAGATCTCGTACAACGCTGTGTACTACTCCCTTCACAGAACAGCGCAAACTGGCTCAAACCAGAATAGAAAGAGGAGTGGGAGGCCCCGGTGCACAACTGAGCTAGAGGACAAATACATTAGTGTCTAGTTTGAGAAACAGACGCCTCACACGTCCTCAACTGGCAGCTTCATTAAATAGTACCCGCGCAAAACACCCGTCTCAATGTCAACAGAGAAGAGGCGACTCCGGGATGCTGACCTTCTAGGCAGAGTTGCAAAGAAAAAGCCATATCTCAGACTGGCCAATAAAAAGAAAATATTAAGATGGGTAGTCTAAGATATGGCTTTTTCTTCATTGGAACACAGGACTGATGGATGCTGATAATGGGCCTCTGTACGCCTATGTAGATATCCATAAAAAATCAGCCGTTTCCAGCTACAATAGCCACTTTCAACATTAACAATGTCTACACTGTATTTCTGATCAATTTGATGTTATTTTAATGGACAAAAAATATATATTTTATTTCGAAAACAAGGACATTTCTTAGTGACCCAAAACTTTTGAACGGTTATATATATATATATATATATATATATATATATATATATATATATATATATATATATATATATATATATATATATATATATATATATATATATATATATATATATATATATATTTGCGTGAATTTCTTTTTGCTACAATATAAATTGATAGGGCTGTGCATCTTTCCCTTTTAAGATGATTCGATACATATCTAAATACATGGGCTCTGATACGATACAGGAACGATATGTTATAGTTTGAAACTATTCGGTTTGATTGAGGAACGAATCGATGCGATTCGAAGCACTAACATTTGTTGCATAAACACATTCATTTCTAAATTAAAATCTGCTGCTGATGGCGCTCATGAGCTGGGCCTCTCTGAGCTTGATCTGTCTGTCTGTGCGTGTGTGCAAATGATCTGTATGTAGGCACCTGAGCTGAGCCATAAGGGAGACTGGGCATCTACCACACCACTATCAGATTAGGGGGCAAAGTAGGCCTATGCTTTTTGTCCCCACACTTTTGATCTGAAATCACCTTCACCTACTAATTGTAATTTTTGCAGATTATAAGTGTCTGAGCTAGTAATGTATCAATATTAGTCTTAAAAGATTAGCTATGACATAGCCAAAGAATATACAGTGCCTTCAGAAAGTATTCATAGCCATTTACTTATTCCACAATGTGTTACAGCCTGAATTCAAAATTGATTAAAAAATCCTCACCCATCTACAATACCCCATAATGACAAAGTGAAAACATATTTTTAGAATTGTTTTGCAAATGTATTGAAAATGAAATACAGAAATCGCATTTAGATAAGTATTCACACCACTGAATCAATACATGCTAGAATCACCTTCGGCAGAGATTGGGTCTCTGGGTAAATCTCTAAGTGCTTTGCACACCTGGATTGTACAACATTTGCACATTATCCTTTTTCAAATTCCTCAAGCGGTCCTCTGTAGCTCAATTGGTAGAGCATGGCGCTTGTAACGCCAGGGTAGTGGGTTCGATCCCCGGGACCACCCATACGTAAAAAGAATGTATGCACACATGACTGTAAGTCGCTTTGGAAAAAAGCGTCTGCTAAATGGCATATTATTATTATTATTATGATCATTGCTAGACAGACATTTTCAAGTCTTACCATAGATTTTCAAGCCGATTTAAGTCAACACTGTAACTAGGCCCCTCAGGAATACTCAGTCTTCTTGGTAAGCAACTCCAGTGCATATTTAGCCTTGTGTTTTAGTTATTGTCCTGCTGAAAGGTGAATTTGTCTCCCAGTGTCTGGTGGAAAGCAGACTGAGCCAGGTTTTCCTCTAGAATTTTGCCTGTGCTTAGCTCCATTCCGTTTATTTTTATCCAAATAAAACTCCCTAGTCCTTGCCAATGACAAGCATACCCATAACATAATGCAGCCTTGCTTGACAATATGAAGAGTGGTACTCAGTGATGTGTTTGCACCAAAAATAATGCTTTGTATTCAGGACAGAAAGTTCATTTCTTTGCCACATTTTTTTGCAGTTTTACTTGATTAAAATCCATGTTTTGGAATATGTTTATTCTGTACAGGCTTCCTTCTTTTCTCTCTGTCATTTAGGTTAGTTTTGTGGAGTAACTACAATGTTGTTGATCCATCCTCAGTTTTCTCCTATCACAGCCATTAAACTCTGTAACCGTTTTAAAGTCACCATTGGCCTCATGGTGAAATCCCTGAGCGGTTTCCTTCCTCTCCGGCAAGCGGTACCGGAGTGCAAAGTCTAGGTCCAAAAGGCTTCTCAACAGCTTCTACCCCCAAGCCATAAGACTCCTGAACAGCTAATCATGGCTACCCGGACAATTTGTACTGCTCCCCCACCCCCACCCCGTCCCCCTTTTTTACTCTGCTGCTACTCTGTTTATTATTTATGCATAGTCACTTTAACTCTACCCATGTACATATTACCTCAATTACCTCAACTAGCCGGTGCCCCCGCATATTGACTCTGCACCGGTACCCCCCTGTATATAGCCTCCCTTCTGTTATTTTATTTTACTGCTGCTCTTTAGTTATTTGCTTAAATTTGTTTTGCTTAACACTTTTTTTTTTTTTTTTTTTTACTTTGCATTGTTGGTTAAGGGCTTGTAAGTAAGCATTTCACTGTAATGTCTACACCTGTTGTATTCGGCGCATAAAATCTAAATTTAATCAATTTTAAATTCAGCCTGTAACACAACAAAATGTGGAAAAAGTCAAGGGGTGGGAAAACTTTCTGAAGGCATTGTATAGCATAACTTTGGATTTCACACCCTTCTCAAAATCGAATGGTTTTGAACGTTTGGAAATGTTTACAGTGAGCTTCGCTTCTCCTCCAATTTTGCTGATGGTGAACCTGAACAATCAAAATAAAATCTAAATGTAGGCCTAAGCCCTGATCAGCAGGTAGGCCAATAGCCAGATGAGAGTTGTGTCTCCGTTACCTTACTTTTATTCTGGTAAAACACCATGTTCATAACAAAAAATAAATCATACTTTTCAATTCTGCATTGTTAGGAAAGGGCTCGTTAGTAAGCATTTCACAGTAAAGTCTACACCTGTTGTATTCGGCCCATGTTACATTTTTTGGGGAATTTGAATAACCAAGCAAATTACATTGGTTGCCACTCAACTAATAAAGTATAATATTGCGTAAGCCATTTTACAAGCATTTGAATGTTGAAGGTGCTGCGCATATATGCAAGATCAGAAATAGACCTCTTTGGTCAGAACGGAAAGCTGCACACAGTGCGCAGTTTGACTAGGCTACTGATATTGCCTGGGGTTGTTCAGCATGCAAAATGACTTGTAAATTAATGACCGTCAACGCAGTTACATGCTTAGTTCGACACTGAAGGAGAGGACAAATCAGTTGTCACAAAATATGAGGTATTTTCAGAAGGTAAAAATAATGTAATATGAACAAAAAAAACAATAGATTTTCTGACCGATGCATGCTACATTTGGATCGGTTTGGGGTCCCACAGACCGATGCACTCATATCTTAAATAATATAGAACTTCGAAGACAAAATTTGGCCCCAGGGGTTCTAACACATTACTTAAATAATAAAAAGGAACATACAATAGAGAAGCATGGCAAGGAGATAACAAACCAGTGGACAATTGTGAGAGGGCCTTTCCTTACCCATGCCAGTTCTCCTTGGGGCAGCTTAGTTTGGGCTTCGCCCCCTCTGGTAACCACTCTCGGAGTGATGGTCTTACGGACGTCTCACAGACGTGCACAGTGGTAGACAAGCTAGAGAAACCAACATAAACTCAGACCACAATATACTGAACAGCAGAAGAACTTAAGTGAGACTTCATAATGTCAAAAAACATTACATTAGTTCTGGAAACTGACCCTAGATCAACCAGTAAGGAAGGACCTAAAATGTGAACGAACTGAAAACGGAATAGCGATTAACAGCGCTACGAACCTTTCAGCATCTACCCGGAGCTTTTTGAAGGCAGTCTGTAGGGTCTCATCCTCACAGTCTTTTCCTCCTGCCTCCATCGTGGGAGGAGGTTGTAGTGAACAGCCACCCAGCTATGAAACAAGAACACTTCATTAACAAGCAACTTTTCACTTCCGACTCAAGATGTGAGTGATTGACTAGCTAGCTGAGTTTGAGGTTGACTTTAAGAGGTAGACATGCTGGCTACAGTTGTCATGTTCCCAGACTATGGCTGGTTCCATTCTCCTTTGCTGGAGAAGAACATAGCAAGTCAGTAATTCACATGTACAGAAGCTAGCTTGCTTGCTGCTAGCCCCACAGGTTCGCCGTCATGTAAACAGTTAATAACTTGTAAGTACAGGTATTATAACAGTAACATTCAATCTTAGGGTATAACATAGGAGAAGCGTTCAAGTTAAATCATGCTGAAATGACTGTACCCATTTAGCAACACATGTCCCACGTCGGAAGGTAGGCTATATCCATAGTCGGTAGACAATCCTTATTAAAATCAGCACCCCTTACAACACCGAGCACTGCACAAAGAAATATGAAATCCAATTGTTAGATGCTACCCCCCTCCCCAAACCATGTCAATGGTGGGCTGGTTCCATTCTCCTTTGCTTCTCCTAGTATTTAACAACTGGCTTTAATACTTTCTTGTGCACTGCTTGGTGATGTAAGGGATGCAGATTTAATAAGAACTGTCTACAGACTATGGTAATTTGTAAGTCGCTCTGGATAAGAGCGTCTGCTAAATTACTTAAATGTAACATACCTTCCGACATGAGGTGTCGCTAAACAAGTACAGGTTTAAAGGGCCAATCTACAGTTCAAACAATAACAAAGTGGCCACCCGCCACTGTTTTGGTAAAAAGCTGAGGGATGGGGCTGGAGAAATGTAACCACTCAAATTCATATACAGAGCTATGGATGCAAGTACTGACCATCCATGATATAAAAATGATAGATTTAACCATGTCTTGCTATTAGCGTTAGCGCAATGACATGCTAGCTGTTCCCATAGACTTCCAGTCATTGAGCCAACGACTATCCATTTAAAAAGAGTCTCAGCAGAAATGTATATAAAAAATGCATTACATCCTATTTTTTGCTAAATTAATATACAGTGGGGAAAAAAAGTATTTAGTCAGCCACCAATTGTGCAAGTTCTCCCACTTAAAAAGATGAGAGGCCTGTAATTTTCATCATAGGTACACGTCAACTATGACAGACAAATTGAGAGAAAAAAATCCAGAAAATCACATTGTAGGATTTTTAATGAATTTATTTGCAAATTATGGTGGAAAATAAGTATTTGGTCACCTACAAACAAGCAAGATTTCTGGCTCTCACAGACCTGTAACTTCTTCTTTAAGAGGCTCCTCTGTCCTCCACTCATTACCTGTATTAATGGCACCTGTTTGAACTTGTTATCAGTATAAAAGACACCTGTCCACAACCTCAAACAGTCACACTCCAAACTCCACTATGGCCAAGACCAAAGAGCTGTCAAAGGACACCAGAAACAAAATTGTAGACCTGCACCAGGCTGGGAAGACTGAATCTGCAATAGGTAAGCAGCTTGGTTTGAAGAAATCAACTGTGGGAGCAATTATTAGGAAATGGAAGACATACAAGACCACTGATAATCTCCCTTGATCTGGGGCTCCACGCAAGATCTCACCCCGTGGGGTCAAAATAATCACAAGAACGGTGAGCAAAAATCCCAGAACCACACGGGGGGACCTAGTGAATGACCTGCAGAGAGCTGGGACCAAAGTAACAAAGCCTACCATCAGTAACACACTACGCCACCAGGGACTCAAATCCTGCAGTGCCAGACGTGTCTCCCTGCTTAAGCCAGTAAATGTCCAGGCCCGTCTGAAGTTTGCTAGAGTAAATTTGGATGATCCAGAAGAGGATTGGGAGAATGTCATATGGTCAGATGAAACCAAAATATAACGTTTTGGTAAAAACTAAACTCGTCGTGTTTGGAGGACAAAGAATGCTGAGTTGCATCCAAAGAACACCATACCTACTGTGAAGCATGGGGGTGGAAACATCATGCTTTGGGGCTGTTTTTCTGCAAAGGGACCAGGACGACTGATCCGTGTAAAGGAAAGAATGAATGGGGCCATGTATCGTGAGATTTTGAGTGAAAACCTCCTTCCATCAGCAAGGGCATTGAAGATGAAACGTGGCTGGGTCTTTCAGCATGACAATGATCTTAAACACACCACCCGGGCAACGAAGGAGTGGCTTCGTAAGAAGCATTTCAAGGTCCTGGAGTGGCCTAGCCAGTCTCCAGATCTCAACCCCATAGAAAATCTTTGGAGGGAGTTGAAAGTCTGTGTTGCCCAGCAACAGCCCCAAAACATCACTGCTCTAGAGGAGATCTGCATGGAGGAATGGGCAAATATACCAGCAACAGTGTGTGAAAACCCTGTGAAGACTTACAGAAAATGTTTGACCTGTGTCATTGCCAACAAAGGGTATATAACAAAGTATTGAGAAAATTTTGTTATTGACCAAATACTTATTTTCCACCATAATTTGCAAATTAATTAATTAAAAATCCTACAATGTGATTTTCTGGAGAAAAAAAATCTCATTTTGTCTGTCATAGTTGACGTGTACCTATGATGAAAATTACAGGCCTCTCATCTTTTTAAGTGGGAGAACTTGCACAATTGGTGGCTGACTAAATACTTTTTTTCCCCCACTGTATAGTGGGCCGCCGTTGCTAAATGAATATAGGGGAAACACTGGTTCGCTAGCTAAGTAGTGTACCCATCAGCTAGTCAAGGTGTCATGACTGGCAGGGGTTGAAAAACCAGATAAAAGGCAGTGTAGCAGCCATTTCTCAATGATAGAAATGTATAGAATAGTAACTTAGAATACCCCAAGAAAACATTCCCAAATTACACACTCTTAATTCAATTGTTATAATATTATGTTGTTCTAAAAGTTGGCTTTGAGGTTCTCTGAATGAGCTCTAACTACAGAAAAAAAATCCCACAATGCCCCGCGGTCAGTGTCACACGAAGAATGAAAAAATTATTCAAAGGTGGGATACACTTGTGAGAATGAGGTGGGCGAATTGGGCCTCTACTCGTCAACCTGCGGGGCACATTTAATCCCTGAGAACTTCCACGGCTATCGACAACAGAAGGAGGGCTTCAGAAAGAAGTTGCTTCTCAAAATGGCTGCTGTCCCTACCATCAATGTGGCTTCTAAGCATCTAAAACAGCAAGCAGCACCAGCAGAGACTGAGAGAATGGAAGTGAACCGGGTAAGTGAAAGAGCTAGAATGCTACCTCTATGCTAACGTTAGCTAGTTATAGCGCATTTAGCACACGTCTTCCATCTAAATAACACTTATAAAACTAAGCAAATGTAAACATGTCTGCCAGCCGTTGGTAGCCAACTGTTGATGCTGTCATACTATAGATAATACAAGCCTATGGGAAAGAGTACTTTTGGCTGTGACGGAGGTCACTGTTACTGTATAGAGCACGTTTTTAAAGGGGTTTGTGGGGGTTGCTCATTGCATTAATTCGGCCATTCTGTGGATCCGGGAGAGTTTTCTATATAGCCTGCCGAGTGCGGGCTAAACTGAAATGCGACGCGTCGGTCATGAATCCGATCGCGGATCTGGTGGCATTTTGGAGAAGTCCCAAAGCCATGCTTTCTTTGGAGGGGTGGATTTTGCTCAATGGGTAGGGTGTATGCCTACTCTGCCCAGAGGAGATGAAAACGCACTTTAGTGGTGACATTTCACTTCTTTATGTTATAAAATTGTACAATTGTAAACTAACAACGCATTTTTCAAGTTATAACCCATGCAGACAGTGCCTTCAGAAAGTATTCACACCCCTTTACTTTTTTTCACGTTGTGTTACAGCCTGAATTTAAAATGTATTAAATTGAGATGTTTTGTCACTAGCCTACACACAATACCCCCATAATGTCAAAGTGGAATTACGTTTCTTGACATTTTTACAAATGAATAAACAATGAAAAGCTGAAATGTCTTGAGTCAATAAGTATTCAACCCCTTTGTTATGACAAGCCTAAATAAAGTTCAAGAGTAAAAATGTGCTTAACATAATAGTTGCATGAACTCACTCTGTGCAATAATAGTGTTTAACATGATTTTTGAATGACTACCTCCTCTGTACCCCACAGGCGGCAGGTAGCTTAGTGGGTAAGAGCGTTGTGCCAGTAACCGAAAGGTCTCTGGTTCTAATCCCCGAGCCGACTAGGTGAAAAATCTGTCGATGTGCCCTTAAGCAAGGCACTTAACCCTAATTGCTCATGTAAGTCGCTCTGGATAAGAGCGTCTGCTAAATGACTAAAATGTAAATGTAAATAATTGTAAGTTCCCTTAGTCGAGCAGTGAATTTCAAACAGATTCAACCACAAAGACCAGGGAGGTTTTCCAATGCCTCGCAAAGGGCACCGATTGGTAGATGGGTAAGAAAAAAAAGATAATCCTTTTGAGCATGGTGAAGTTATTAATTAAACCTTGGATGGTGTATCAATACACCCAGTCACTACAAAGATAGGCTTCCTTCCTAACTCAGTTGCCGGAAAGGAAGGCAACCACTTTTTCACAATGAGTCCAATGATGACTTTAAAACAGTTATAGAGTTTAATGGCTGTGATAGGAGAAAATTGAGGATGGATCAACAGCATTGTAGTTACTCCACGACTGCATGGCCAGGCACGACTCCAACACCATCATTAAGTTTTCTGATGACACAGTGGTAGGCCTGATCCCAGACAACGATGAGACAGCCTATAGGGAGGCGGTCAGAACCTGGCAGTGTGGTGCCAGGATAACAACCTCTCCCTCAACGTGATCAAGACAAAGGAGATGATTGTGGACTACAGGAAAAAAGAGGACTGAGCACACCCCCATTCTCATCGACGGGGTTGTAGTGGAACAGGTTGAGAGCTTCAAGTTCCTTGGTGCCCACATCACCAATAAACTATCATGGTCCAAACACACCCAAGACAGTTGTGAAGAGGGCACGACAAAGCCTATTGCCCATCAGGAGACAGAAGATTTGGCATGGGTCCTCAGATCCTGAAAAGGTTCTACAGCTGCACCATCGAGAGCATCCTGACAGGTTGCATCACTGCCTGGTATTGCAACTGCTCGGCATCCGACTGTAAGGAGCTACAGAGGGTAGTGTGGAAGGCCCAAAAAATTGTCAAAGACTCCAGTCACCAAAGTCATAGACTGTTCTCTCTGCTACCGCACAGCAAGCGGTCCCAGAGAGCCAAGTCTAGGTCCAAAAGGCTCCGTAACAGCTTCTACCCAGAAGCCATAAGACTGCTGAACAATTAATCAAATGGCCATCCGGACTATTTACATTGACCCCCCCCCCCTTTGTTTTTATACTGCTGCTACTTGCTGTTTATTATCTATGCATAGTCACTTTACCCCTACCTACATGTACAAATTACCTCGACTAACCTGTACCCACGCACATTGACTTGGTACCGGTAACCCCTGTATATAGCATCGTTATTGTTATTGTGTTACTTTCTTTTTTTTTTTAAATATTTTCTTAACACTATTTATTGAACTGCATTGTTGGTTAAGGGCTTGTAAGTAAGCATTTCACGATAAGGTCTACACCTGTTGTATTCAATGCACGTGACAACATTTTTTGATAATTATCTATCCTGTTGCCTAGTCACTTTACCCCTACCAATATATACATCTCTACCTCATATACAGTGGGGGAAAAAGTATTTAGTCAGCCACCAATTGTGCAAGTTCTCCCACTTAAAAAGATGAGAGGCCTGTAATTTTCATCATAGGTACACTATGACTATCAACTATGACAGACAAATTGAGAGAAAAACGTTCCAGAAAATCACATTGTAGGATTTTTAATGAATTTATTTGCTAATTATGGTGGAAAATAAGTATTTGGTCACCTACAAACAAGCAAGATTTCTGGCTCTCACAGACCTGTAACTTCTTCTTTAAGAGGCTCCTCTGTCCTCCACTCGTTACCTGTATTAATGGCACCTGTTTGAACGTGTTATCAGTATAAAAGACACCTGTCCACAACCTCAAACAGTCACACTCCAAACTCCACTATGGCCAAGACCAAAGAGCTGTCAAAGGACACCAGAAACAAAATTGTAGACCTGCACCAGGCTGGGAAGACTGAATCTGCAATAGGTAAGCAGCTTGGTTTGAAGAAATCAACTGTGGGAGCAATTATTAGGAAATGGAAGACATACAAGACCACTGATAATCTCCCTCGATCTGGGGCTCCACGCAAGATCTCACCCCGTGGGGTCAAAATGATCACAAGAACGGTGAGCAAAAATCCCAGAACCACACGGGGGGGACCTAGTGAATGACCTGCAGAGAGCTGGGACCAAAGTAACAAAGCCTACCATCAGTAACACACTACGCCGCCAGGGACTAAAATCCTGCAGTGCCAGACGTGTCCCCCTGCTTAAGCCAGTACATGTCCAGGCCCGTCTGAAGTTTGCTAGAGTGCATTTGGATGATCCAGAAGAGGATTGGGAAAATGTCATATGGTCAGATGAAACCAAAATAGAACTTTTTGGTAAAAACTAAACTCGTCGTGTTTGGAGGACAAAGAATGCTGAGTTGCATCCAAAGAACACCATACCTACTGTGAAGCATGGGGGTGGAAACAACATGCTTTGGGGCTGTTTTTCTGCAAAGGGAACCGGACGACTGATCCGTGTAAAGGAAAGAATGAATGGGGCCATGTATCGTGAGATTTTGAGTGAAAACCTCCTTCCATCAGCAAGGGCATTGAAGATGAAACGTGGCTGGGTCTTTCAGCATGACAATGATCCCAAACACACCGCCCGGGCAACGAAGGAGTGGCTTCGTAAGAAGCATTTCAAGGTCCTGGAGTGGCCTAGCCAGTCTCCAGATCTCAACCCCATAGAAAATCTTTGGAGGGAGTTGAAAGTCCGTGTTGCCCAGCGACAGCCCCAAAACATCACTGCTCTAGAGGAGATCTGCATGGAGGAATGGGCCAAAATAGCAGCAACAGTGTGTGAAAACCTTGTGAAGACTTACAGAAAACCTGTGTCATTGCCAACAAAGGGTATATAACAAAGTATTGAGAAACTTTTGTTATTGACCAAATACTTATTTTCCACCATAATTTGCAAATAAATTCATTAAAAATCCTACAATGTGATTTTCTGGATTATTTTCTCATTTTGTCTGTCATAGTTGACGTGTACCTATGATGAAAATTACAGGCCTCTCATCTTTTTAAGTGGGAGAACTTGCACAATTGGTGGCTGACTAAATACTTTTTTCCCCCACTGTACGTTGTACCCCTGCACATCGACTCAGTACTGGTACCCGTGTATATAGCCAAGTTATCATTACTATTTTTATATTTTTCCCCTCTGCACTGTTAACTCGGCTAGCCAAACCGAACGAGTGTGCTCGCATACTCCCTTAAAAGACCTTAGCTTGAAAAACGACAAAAAAGCAGCAACAGTAATGTTTGTCCATTTTGAGACACCGTAGCCAGTACACACTTCCTCAAAAGTCAGAATTAATCGATTCTAAGTCAAGAAATCAGTCATTAATTTTGTTTTTTGCCGAAGAGATCTTATTAAAGCAATTTTACATCTAACATTTACATGTTTGGTGCAGTATTTTTCAATGAAGAAATTTGCCTGAAAACGAGTCATCTCTCGTTGAATGACAAAAACTTTACTGAAGAATCCCTACTCTTGACCAATTACCGACGAAGGGGTGTAGACTTTGGCTCCGAACTTTGGCTTGCCCCAGAAAAAATTTTGTGTGCCCGAACAACAGAAAAAACCCTCACCGAAATCCAAAACTGAAAAAAACATCACAAAATGTAGTCATAATATGTGCAAACTCTACTGAACTGTTTTGGCTGGGAAGAATGCGGACGCCTTTAGTCTACCTATTTTACGAAAGCGTGTGACAAATTTTGATTCAATAAATACAATAATCATGAAAAAACGTTTTTGATTAGATTTTAACTAGGACTAGATTAAATATGTTATTGCTTCTTATAGCCATTTCTTGTAGAAGTTGATGAATAGTACCTGGGGAGATGGCAAAAACACCTACCTCCACTGAAAAAAAGTGTTAAAAATGCATAAAAGTCCCTTTCAAGATCTATATTTGTGTTTTTAAAAGGTAAAAAGACAGACCTTATAATGAAAGCCTTTTGGAATCCTCGGGTTAGCTGACAACATCACGAAAACGATCCGCACGCTTCAATGGGTCAGAAGTCTTATGTGGTTGTGATTCTGGATGTCGATTAAGGCAGCCCCCACGCACCGCTCTGATTCAAAGGGGTTGGGTTAAATGCGGAAGACACATTTCGGTTGAATGCATTCAATTGTGCAACTGACTAGGTATCCCCTTTCCCTATAAAAGTCACTGGCCACACCAATACATGGATTTGACAGTCAAACTGATTTGGACACGTAAAAACTGTGTTTTGACATTGGACTATTTATCAAAATGTCTTGTCAACAGCATCATTTTCAAATTAAGTTTTAGGACTATAAAATCGAACTTTCAACATTATTCCATTGGTCATGTTATTGTACTTAAAATCAGGTAAAACTGCTGAATGAGTCCAAAAACGTGCTGCGGTGGATTTATTTTGATGATATACCAGAAATCACAAAAAATGGGGTTTCCCTGCCAAACAGATGACTTACAGTATGTGTAATGGAATGGAAGTGAAGAGTCATGATCAAGGGCTAGCAGTTAGCTAGCTAGTTACACTGAACACAAATATAAAACGCAACATGTAAAGTGTTGACCCCATGTTTCATAAGCTGAAATAAAAGATCCCAGACATTTTCCATACGAACAGAAAGCTTCTCTAAAATGTTGGGCACAAATTTGTTTACATCCCTGTTAGTGAGCATTTCTTCTTTGCCTATATAATCCATCATCCTGACAGGTGTGGCATATCAAGAAGCTGATTAAACAGCATGATCATTACACAGGTACACCTTGTGCTGGGGGCAATAAAAGACAACTAAAATGTTCAGTTTTGTCACACAACACAATGCCACAAGTTGAGGGAGAGTGCAATTGGCATGACTGCAGGAAAGTCCACCAGAGCTGTTGCCCGAGAATGGAATGTTCATTTCTCTACCATAAGCCGCCTGCAACGTCATTTTAGAGAATTTGGCAGTACGTCCAACTGTCCTCAACCGCAGACCACGCTAGCCCAGGACCTCCACATCTGGCTTCTTTACCTACAGGATTGTCTGAGACCAGCCACTTGGACAGCTGATGAAACAGTTTGCACAACCGAGGAATTTCTGCACAAACTGTCAGAAACCGTCTCAGGGAAGCTCATCTGCGTGCTCGTCGTCCTCACCAGGGTCTTGACCTGATTGCAGTTTGGCGTCGTAACTGACTTCAGTGGGCAAATGCTCATCTTCGATGGCCACTGGCATGCTGGAGAAGTGTACTTTTCACAGATTAATCCCGGTTTCAACTGTTCCGGGCAGATGGCGTTATGTGGGCGAGTGGTTTATGGATGTCAATGTTGTGAACCGAGTGCCCCGTGGTGGCGGTGGGGTTATGGTATGGGTAGGCATAAGCTACGGACAACAAACAATTGCATTTTATCGATGGCAATTTGAAAGCACAGAGATTCCGTGACGAGATCCTGAGGCCCATTGTCATGCCATTCATCCGCCGCCATCACCTCATGTTTCAGCATGATAATGCACGGCCCCATGTCGCAAGGATCTGTACACAATTCCTGGAAGCTGAACGTCCCAGTTCTTCCATGGCCTGCATACTCACCAGACATGTCACCCATTGTGCATGTTTGGGATGCTCTGGATCGAGGTGTACGTCAGCGTGTTTCAGTTCCCACCAATATCCAGCAACTTTGCACAGCCATTGAAGAGGAGTGGGACAACATTCCACAGGCCACAATCAACTCTATGCGAAGGAGATGTGTCAGGCTTGCATGAGGCAAATGGTGGTAACACCAGCTACTGACTGGTTTTCTGATCTACACCCATACCTATTTTTTAAGGTGTCTGACCAACAGATGCATATCTCTATTACCAGTCATGTGAAATCCATAGATTAGGGCCTAATTAATGTATTTCAATTGACTGGTTTCTTATATTAACTGTAACTCCGTAAAATCTTAGGAAATTGTTGCATGTTGCGTTTATATTTTTGTTCAGTGTAGTTAACATGTTACGCTGTGGGTAGTTCCACGAAACGTTGATACTAGCTAGCCATTAAATTATCGAAGTTGGATTTCTACAAGTTCTAATCTAATGTAGGTATAGGTTATTCCAAGTTTCCGTGTGGCCTTTGAATAGTGTTTGTTTAAACAGCACTAACTTACACCCCAAACGTTTGCCCCGTTCTTTTGATTTCAACGCGATATCGATGGAAGCGATTCCCCCAAAAAGTTTTGCGTTACACTTACCGCGTTGGCGACCGACTTGAATCAACATGCAACATTGTCTGACATCGTGTGAAAATTGGGGTAACGTTACTCACGGCTCAGGATATCCTGCCCACAGTCCAGATTGCGGATGGCCTGGACATGCAGTGGCAATCAGACCCTGCGACAACGGGCCTCGAATGTGTAGTAAGCAACAGTGAGGTGGCTAGCTAACTGTTAGCAATGTGTCCTCATCGATTGTCTTCGCGACAAACGCGATCTATTGCATTTGTTTTATTAGGTTTAGCTTTCCACAAGCATCACAAATAAAATTGCAATCGAATCTATTTTTTTTAAGCAGTATCTACTTGTCTAGTTCTAGACTTTTCTTTCTCCAACATCTTGTTTACACACGAAACACTCACAGTGACTCTGCAACAACGCACTCTGCCCTGACGTAGTACACAAACTTCTTCGTTGGCGCGTTTAGCTCAACTGGGAACACGGATTAAAACGAGGTCAACTCATGGCGTCAGTGATCTTCAGGTCGGAAGTCGTAGCTCTAGAAAGATGCCCGAGGATCCGACTTGGAATTCCGAGTTGGATGACTGATATTTCCCAGTCGGAGCTCGTTTTTTCCCCAGTGGTAATGAACGCACTTAAATCGGAAGTCGGAGAATTCCGAGTTCCCAGTTGTGTTGAACGCTGCATAACTGCAGTTGGCATCCAATATTTAGTAGTACACACACACCAACGTAAATTATTTAAAGACGTCATCGAATGTTCTTGTAATCATGTGATACAAACTACATCATCTCTGGCTATCTACTCCGATTTCAGAGCACTCTCGTCTGAGTGTGCTAGAGCGCAGAATAACTGATGAATTTACGAATGAGCTACACCAGTCTAATATGACCGGTGTCAGTAAAAGTCGACAAAAAAACGTATTTAAATTGTTGCCAGCAGCAAAGTTACAGTCACCAACGAAACAGATAACATGAAAACAGCCTAACCAGCTCTGCTTGGTCGTAAAATTGTCAGTGAGGTGTTCTCTCATTTGTGTCTGCAAGTAGCTAGCCAACTTTAGCCATTTAGCTTGGGTGCTTGACTAACGTTGTGAGGTCAGAACGCTCGGATCAACCCTAATCGTCTGGGTGCGTTCGTAAATTCACTCTGGCTATCTATTCTGATTTCAGAGCGCTCTCGTCTGAGTGTGCCAGAGTGCAGAATAACTGATGAATTTACGAACGCTCAACACCCGCTGAACATGACCAGTGTCAGTAAACACAGGCAAAAAACGTAATTAAATTGTTGCCAGCAGCACAGTTACAGTCACCAATGCTCTAGATAACATTAAAACAGCATAACCAGCTCTGCTAGGGCAAGAAAAATGGTCAGAGTGAGGTTTTCTCTCATTTATTTCTGGAAGTAGCTACGAACAGACAATCTGACAACGCTTGGAATTTACGAACGCCTAGAGCACACTCTGGTACTCCAGAATGAATTTATGAACACACCCTCGGTCAGAGCATCCAGTGTGTGCTCTGAACGCTCCTAGAGCGAAACGGACAATCTCACAAAGCTCTGATTTTTCTAATTCCCAGAGGCACTCTGAGCGCACTCTGGCACTCCAGAGTGAATTTACAAACACACCCTATATGGGGTGAGTTCGTAAATTGCCTCCAGTGTGTCAGAGTGCGCTCTGGGTCATTCGTAAATTCAGAGCGCTGTCAGATTGTCTGTTCGTAAATTCTGAGCGTTTCACTCTCGGCGCGTTCAGAGCACTAAGGGCTCCAGAGTGGCGCAGTGGTCTAAGGCACTACATCTCAGTGCTTGAGGCGTCACTAAAGACCCCCTGGTTCGATTCCAGGCTGTATCACAACCGGCCGTGATTGGGGGTCCCATAGGGCGGTGCACAATTGGCCCAGCGTCCTCTGGGTTTGGCCGGTGTAGGCCGTCATTGTAAATAAGAATTCGTTCTTAACTGACTTGCCTAGTTAAATAAAGGTAAATAAAATAAAAATAAAAAAGGGTTGATGCAAGCATTCTGACCTCAACAGTAGTCATTAAATGCAGGGCTGCTGACTTTTGAAGAAAGCTTGGAGTGAGATTTGCTATGTGAATTTCATTGCCCCCTGGCACAATCACTAGAAGGGTGACTGGAAAATATTTACTGTTATAAAGCTAATTTCCTGCAATTCTACGTATTTTGACATGGCTTAGGCCTATGACCAGGGTGGAAAATAAAAACAACAGGTCAGGTGTATTCAGGATGCTTTGAACTTTAAATAAACACTCATCATTCTAAGACTTTGATTTTGGGGGGATGAATCGTAAATGATGTTAATATTTTTTGGAATATATTTTTTAGGTGGTTAGACACAGTAATGAAATGAGATAGGGAGACAGGCAAATGCTAGAAACAGTGGGAAGGTTGGAAGCAGGGATTGATCCCTGTTTTCAGGTAGAAAGGTGTATGCGACACATGCCGGGGAGTGCTACCACAACACCAAGGCTCTGCACAGGATTTTTTTATTTTATATTAATGGTTGATGGCATAGGGTAACCAAATCATAGATTGCAGTCTGCTTGTCCATAGACTGCTTTCAAGGTGACACAAACATTTTGTAATTTGGGTGAACTATCTCTTTAAAATAGGGCTGGAAGAAAGGAGGGTTGGCCACACCTAATCTATGTTTCCCAAGTGCTGTGTGCTTGAAAATGTTCTTGTTATAACAATTAATTTATCAAAATCACCCAACCTTCAAGAAAAATCCAATGACCATCAATATTCAGGTGGTTTATGCCTGGTAGTTGAAGATCCTTGCCATCATCTTACTCTACATAGACAAAATATGATGTCTTTATGAGTTATGAGTCCCCCTACCATCTCTGCCTAGCATGTGCACAATACTAAAATGTCAAAACATTTATTTGATTCCTGGAGCATTTAATATCCAATGCATATTTGTATGACTTATTCAAAACTGTCCATAAATGGCTGCAAAAATACATAACGTCATATCATTCAAGTAGGCATTTCAGATTTCAAATATGTGATTACACTGGCAAAATTGGGAAGAAGTGGAATAATGAAATACATTTGGGGAATAACAGTAGTGTTCTTGCTGACAAGCACATTCATTTCCCTATATTTTAGCCCATTGTTAAGAATGAGAATTGTTCCACTGATCAGACTAAATAAGGTAAATATATAATAAAATCTATTGAAGACAAGATTACATAAATCTGCCCCTAAAATTATTATTGTATTTTTTAAGTCGTTTCAATCAAACGTACACTGCTAAAACATACTGTAGGTCAGTCTGCTGCCTTTTTGTTGTAATGCCTAAATGCTAATCACCAAACGAGGGGACTAATGGAAGTATTTATTAAATCGACTTTAGTACATGCTGTCAAAAGGCTGCATACTGTAATAGATTTATGGATGGGGGTAACAGCAACCTAATTTTGTTGACAGCATTTTATATAAAACAGTGCTACCATGCAGAGAACGTTCAGTCTCTCCATTCAACTGCACTCTAATCTTGAGGGGCGTTTCTTTAAAACATGCATCCAATCCCCTTGATCCCTCACATAACTAGACCAATCATATGCTTCAATGTACCACGATTCACAGTGCTGTGGCAAGACAGGACAATGATACAGATTCCGCTGGTGATGTTAAATTGCAGATGCTCTAATTTCAAAACGCCTTGGAGCACAGTTAAGAAGTTCACGCGCTAATGGACTAATTAGAAAAATAAAAGCAGTAGTTTTCAATGCTTGAGATATAAGAGGTGTGCCGTGAGAAGAGGTCCAATGTGTGAGAGTTGGCAGCTCTGAGTCAAGCATCCAAGCTAACTGGCTAAAGTTGTCTAGCTTGCTAGCAGGGTTGCCATGTGTGCGATCTTCTCACCAAATTGAGCTACTTTGGAAACGTTGTCGCAGGTTTTTGGGCTGCTTCTAAGTTGCACCGCGGCCGCCATGGCATTTTTCTTACAATATATTTCACTGTGACCTGCTGCTGCTAACTATCATGCAGTGAGGCAGCCTGTTGGTTAGTGAGTGTGTGGTGGAGAGGGCCGGAGGGGTGTGTGTTTGTGTTGGGACTGAGCGTTTGAGTCACGTGAGTGAGAGGAGCATGCCATGAAAACTTTTTACCAGTTGTAGGTAAGCCTTTTAGATTGTTATTATGGAGACACCTATTTTCAACCCATTTTCCCCAAAACATATTAATGCGCTAGAATTTATGCACATCAAGAAATAAGGCGACAATGCACAGGAAAACTACTTTAGGCTCTCTAGAGCACATTAGATACATTTGCTCAGGGGCTACAGGCTACCTGCATCTATAGCTAACCAAATCATGGCAAAGTTGAATTACAATCATAAACCCAGATTTTAGTGAGTAGACCTAGCCTATGCCTATTGAAATGACAAGTCAATCTCGCAAATAGGCCATTTATAATGGTTTGTAGGCGTAACATCTGCCATATAATAACGGAACAATTGCCAGAAAATAGCCTAACATTCTTTGGAAGTTCGTCCAAGTGTTTCTTGCACAGAGATTTCCAGATCCTCTGTCCAACGTTCATCCTTCAAACTCTCCTGTTGGATTTATCTATAGCTATGCGCATAATGGATTTATTTACAGTCATAGCAGTCAAATGAGTTAAATCGACATCCATTGAAAATGATCCGGCGAGTTTAATAAGGACAAATTAACTTTTCTCTTGCAACATATTCAAATTCCTTTATTAGTCACGTTAGCTCGCAATAAGTATTATTTCGATGAAAAATACATTTAGCTTCTTACGTTAGAAGTTACGTCGATATTCCTTCTTAATTTGCTCGATATTGTTATTGAAAAAGGGTTTATTGGCTAAATGTGGCAACTCTCTTGCTACGGAAAAAAAACGTTGGGGCTAGTTTTCAGGCTTTGTTGGCAGGTTTGTGTAGTCATGGACTAGAATTTTCTAGACCTGGCAAACCTGCTTGCTAGCTACTTGCAGATACAAATGAGAGAACACCTCACTCTGACCATTTTACTCACCCTATCAGAGCTGGTTAGGCTGTTTTCATGTTATCTAGTGTGTTAGTGACTGTAACTGTGCTGCTGGCAACAATTTAACATTTACTGACATGGGTCATATTCATCTGTATTCTGCGCTCTGGCACACTCAGAGGAGAGTGCTCTGAAATCGGAGTAGATTGCCAGAGTGAATTTATGAACGCACCCAATGTGTATTGATACTTTTTTGGGGAAAAATTATAAAATATTGACTTCAGATCCCAAGCATTAAAAACGCATATTCTTCAGAGACCAAGGGCCTACTTGTTCGAGGGAAAGTAAAGGCATTTAAAAACAAGGTGGATTGGGAACTACCCAACTCAGCACGTGACGTCCATGAATGTCGAATTATGGGCTATATCAGGTCCGTTGTCGTGGCTGCTATTTCGCCCAAAAAGAATAATCCCAAATTGGGCTATGTTTAGTGGTTAAAATATCGAATTCAAATTGTTATGCATTCAGTTGTTAATTTGTGCACCGATAAGATAACAGGCTGTTTTCAGTCATATTCTTTCAATATCAGAACATCTGACAACATGCCGTTTTGGATTTCTTTTTGCCGAAGATCAGCCTGACCGCTAGCATGCTGTACTCATTGAAAACACGAGCTACACTAAAATAATCATATATTGCATATATTGATACAATTATGGTGGATTCATGGAAATATCCACAATAAAATATTTGTAAAATATAATTAATTTTTTAGACAACTTTAGCTTGTAAAATTCTACAGCTGTAGAACTTTTTGAGGATCTGAGGACCCATGCCAAATCTTTTCAGTCCCCTGAGGGGGAATAGGCTTTCTCGTGCCCTCTTCATGACTGTCTTGGTGTGTTTGGACCATGATTGTTTGTTGGTGATGTGGACACCAAGGAACTTGAAGCTCTCAACATGTTCCACTACAGCCCCGTCGATGAGAATAGGGGCGTGCTCAGTCCTCTTTTTTTCCCTGTAGTCCACAATCATCTCCTTTGTCTTGATCACGTTGAGGGAGAGGTTGTTATCCTGGCACCACACGGCCAGGTCTCTGACCTCCTCCCTATAGGCTGTCTCATCGTTGTCGGTGATCAGGCCTGCCACTGTTGTGTCGTCGGCAAACTTAATGATATTCCAAGATGGCGTAGAAGTGCGGTCATGTACTCTGTAGTGTGTCCGTGTAAATAGCCTGTTTTTTAGTTTTTTAGTCTCTTTCGTATACATTTCTCAATCACACTTTTCATCCTTCAACTAAATATACTTTCCTGCAACCCGCCTCACCCAATGTGGAACGGATTCTATTATTTATTTTCCCTTTTTATCCATAAACTCCAGTTGAAACTAGCCAGCTAGCCAGCTAGCCAGCTAACTAGCTAACTAGCTACTTGCTATTAGCTACCGTTAGCGGTTTTCACCATTGTCCGTGGCCTGCACTACCTACCAGCCAGCTCTAGCCTGGACTATTATTGGCCAGTCTGCACTGTCTGCACAGCGCGCTATCGACCAAGAACATATCGGATTTTCTGCCGGAATCACTGAATCACTGGACCTTAACACCGGATCATCGCAACTAGCTAGCTGCAGCCGAATGGATGTTGTTGGCTAATCACCACTGGCCCCGAAGCAAGCACCAGTTAGTCTTGAGCTAGCCTCGAGCAAGGCCCATCTCCTGGCTATCTACCTCTCTGTCAACTAGACGGGACCTCCTAGTGTCGACACGGAGCCCCACCGATCCATCACGACTGGTCTGCCGACGTATTAGTCTGATGTGGTTTCAACAGGCTTCCCGTTGCGACGACCACAAAGATCCATCTGCTAGCCCCGGCCCGCTAGCACACGCAATCAACAGCCGTGCTTCCTGCTCGCCTGTGCTGTAGCAGCCATTCGAACTGCTCCCGGTCTCACCTATTGCTGTTCACTGGACCTTATGATCACTCAGCTGCACAGCTAATGCCTGCTCTCTCGAATAACACCTGTGATTGCTTTATGCCTCAATCTCCCATGTCAATATGCCTTGCCTATTGCTGTTCCGGTTAGTTCTTATTATACAATTTCACTGTAGAGCCCCTAGTACCGCTCAAGCAGCCTCAGAGAGCTCCTTTGTCTCACCCCCCATACACGCGGAGACCGGCTCAATCGGTGCCTCCAGTGATGTTATCTCTTTCATCGTTACCAAATGCTTAGGTTTACCTCCACTGTACTCATATCCTTCCATATCATAGTCTGTACATAATGCCCTGAATCTATTCTACAACGCCCGGAAATCTGCCCCTTTTATTCTCTGTACCCAACGCACTAGAAGACCAGTTCTTAAAGCCTTTAGCTGTATCCTTATTCTACTCCTCCTCTGTTCCTCTGGTGATGTAGAGGTTAACCCAGGCCCTGTAGCCCCCAGTATCACTCCTACTCCCCAGGCGCTATCATTTGTTGACTTCTGTAACCGTAAAAGCCTTGGTTTTTTCCATGTTAACATCAGAAGCCTCCTCCCTAAGTTTGAGTTACTCACTGCGTTAGCACACTCTGCCAACCCTGATGGGCACCCTCATAGATATCATCCTGACTAATTTACCCTATAAATACACCTCCGCTGTCTTCAACCAGGATCTCAGCGATCACTGCCTCATTGCCTGCGTCCGTAATGGGTCCGCGGTCAAATACCACCCCTCATCACTGTCAAACGCTCCCTAAAACACTTCAGCGAGCAGGCCTTTCTAATTGACCTGGCCCGGGTATCCTGGATGGATATTGACCTCATTCCGTCAGTAGAGGATGCCTGGTTGTTCTTTAAAAGTGCTTTCCTCTCCATCTTAAATAAGCATGCCTCATTAAAAAAATTCAGAACTAAGAACAGATATAGCCCCTGGTTCACCCCAGACTTGACTGCCCTTGACCAGCACAAAAACATCCTGTGGCGAACAGCATTAGCATCGAACAGCCCCCGGGATATGCAACTTTTCAGGGAAGTCAGGAACCAATATACACAATCAGTTAGGAAAGCAAAGCAGTTAGGCTAGCTTTTTCAAACAGAAATTTGCATCCTGTAGCACTAACTCCAAAAAGTTTTGGGACACTGTAAAGTCCATGGAGAATAAGAGCACCTCCTCCCAGAAGCCCACTGCACTGAGGCTAGGAAACACTGTCACAACTGATAAATCTACGATAATCGAGAATTTCAATAAGGATTTTGCTACGGCTGGCCATGCTTTCCACCTGGCTACCCATACCCCGGCCACCAGCTCTGCCCCCACCCGCTGCAACTTGCCCATGCCCCCCCCCCCCCGCTTCTTCTTCACCCAAATTCAGATAGCTGATGTTCTGAAAGAGCTGCAAAATCTGAACCCCTACAAATCAGCTGGGCTAGACAATCTGGACCCTTTCTAAAATTTGCCGCTGAAATTGTAGCAACCGCTATTACTAGCCTGTTCAACCTCTCTTTCTTATCATCTGAGATCAGCAGAGATTGGAAAGCTGCTGCGGTCATCCCCCTCTTCAAAGGGGTTGACACTCTAGATCCAAACTGTTACAGACCTATATCCATCCTGCCCTGCCTTTCGAAAGTATTTGAAAGCCAAGTTAACAAACAGATCACTGTCCATTTCGAATCCCACCGTACCTTCTCCGCTATGCAATCTGGTTTCCGAGCTGGTCATGTGTGCACCTCAGCCACGCTAAAGGTCCTAAACAATATTATAACTGCAATCGATAAAAGAGAGTACTGTGCAGCTGTCTTCATCGACCTGGCCAAGGCTTTTGACTCTGTCAATCACCGCATTCTTATTGACAGACTAAATAGCCTTGGTTTCTCAAATGACTGCCTCGCCTGGTTCACCAACTACTTCTCAGATAGATTTCAATGTGTCAAATCGGAGGGCCTGTTGTCTGGACCTCTGGCAGTCTCTATGGGGATGCCACAGGGTTACATTCTCGGGCCGACTCTATTCTCTGTGTATATCAATAATGTCGCTCTTGCTGCTGGTGACTCTCAGATCCACCTCTAGGCAGATGACACCATTTTGTATACATCTGGCCCTTCATTGTACACTGTGTTAACAAACCTACAAACCAGCTTCAATGCCATACAACACTCCTTCTGTAGCCTCCAACTGCTCTTAAACGCTAGTAAAACTAAATGCATGCTCTTCAATCGAACGCTGCTTGCAACCGCCTGTCCGACTAGAATCACTACTCTCAGCGGGTCTGACTTAGAATATGTGGACAACTACAAATACCTAGGTGTCTGGTTAGACCGTAAACTCTCCTTCCAGACTCACATAAGCATCTCCAATCCAAAGTTAAATCTAGAATCGGCTTCCTATTTCACAACAAAGCCTCCTTCACTCATGCTGCCAAACATGCCCTTGTAAAACTGACTATCCTACCGATCCTTGACTTCGGCGATGTCATTTACAATAGCCTCCAACACTCTACAAATTGGGTGTAGTCTTTCACAGTGCCATCCGTTTTGTCGCCAAAGCCCCATATACTACCCACCATTGTGACCTGTACGCTCTCGTTGGCTGGCCCTCACTACATATTCGTCGCCAAACCCACTGGCTCCAGGTCATCTATAAATCACTGCTAGGCAAATCCCCGCCTTATCTTAGCTCATTGGTCACCATAGCAACACCCACCCGTAGTATGCGCTCCAGCAGGTATATCTCACTGGTCATCCCCAAAGCCAACACCTCCTTTGGCCGCCATTCCTTCCAGTTCTCTGCTGCTAATGACTGGAACGAACTGCAAAAATCTCTGAAGCTGGAGACTCTTATCTCCCTGACTAACTTTAAGCATCAGTTGTCAGAGCAGCTTACCGATCACTGCACCTGTACACAGCCCATCTGTAATTAACCCACCCAACTACCTCATCCCCATATTGTTATTTATTTTGCTAATTTACACCCCAGTATCTCTATTTGCACATCATCTTCTGCACATCTATCATTCCAGTGTTAATACTAAATTGAAATTATTTTGCACTATGGCCTATTTATTGCCTTACCTCCATAACTTACTACATTTGCACACACTGTATATAGATTTTCTATTATGTTATTGACTGTATGTTTTGTTTTATCCCATGTGTAACTCTGTGTTGTTGTTGTTTTTATCGCACTGCTTTGCATTATCTTGGCCAGGTCGCAGTTGTAAATGAGAACTTGTTCTCAACTGGCTTACCTGGTTAAATAAAGGTGAAGAAAGAAAAAGATGATGGTGTTGGAGTCGTGCCTGGCCATGCAGTCATGGGTGAACAGGGAGTGCAGGAGGGGATAGAGCACGCACCCCTGATGGGCCCCCTTATTGAGGATCAGCATGGTAGATGTGTTGTTACCTACCCTTACCACCTGGGGGCGGCCCGTCAGGAAGTCCAGGATCCAGTTGTAGAGGGAAGTGTTTAGTCCCAGGATCCTTAGCTTAGTGATGAGCTTTGAGGGCACTATGGTGTTGAACGCTGAGCTGTAGTCAATGAATAGCATTCTCACGTAGGTGTTCCGATTGTCCAGGTGGGAAAGGGCAGTGTGGAGTGCAATAGAGATTGCATCATCTGTGGATCTGTTGGGGCGGTATGCAAATTGGAGTGGATCTAGGGTTTCTGGGATAATGTTGTTGATGTGAGCCATGACCAGCCTTTCAAAGCGCTTCATGGCTACAGACGTGAATGCTACGGGTCGGTTTTCATTTTGGCAGGTAATCATAGTGTTCTTGGGCACATGGACTAAGGTAGTCTGCTTGAAACATGTAGGTATTACAGACTCAGTCAGGGACATGTTGAAAATGTCAGTGAAGACACTTGCCAGTTGGTCAGCGCATGCTTGGAGTACACGTCCTGGTAATCTGCCTGTCCCTACGGCCTTGTGAATGTTGACTTGCTTAAAAGTCTTACTCACATCGGCTACGACGAGCGTGATCACATAGTCATCCGGAACAGCTGATGCTCTCATGCATGCTTCAGTGTTGCTTGCCTCAAAGCGAGCATAGAAGTAATTTAGCTCATCTGGTAGGATTGTGTCCCTGGGCAGCTCGCGGCTGTGCTTCCCTTTGTAGTCTCTAATAGTTTGCAAGCCATAAGATATTACAGTTTTGAATGTCTCGTTGGTAGGATGTCCTTGATCTTAGGTCATCTGCTACAGGAGGGGGTCGCAGTTCCGGATTGACCCACTAGGTGTCATCCTCCGACAACCTTAGGCACCTCCTTACTCACAGTCTGGACTAATCTTTATCCTATTGGTGTCACCTGTGTCTACCTGTTCACCTATGTATTTATGCCCTCACTTCCCTGTGTTCCCTTGCTCAGTTTTCTCTGCTAGTTTCACTATGCTCAGCAGTACTAATCAGTGTCTGATCGGAGAACTATGTACAGGTACTCGACAAGTGTTCTCCCTGTTTCTTTATTATTTCAGTCGTAGTTACTATTTCGTATTTTGGCTGTCAGCCTGTTTTAGGAGACTTATTTGCTCCACCTTTATTTTATTGTGTTAAGTCCGTTGTTTTGTATCCTGACTTCGGGACCACCAGTAAAGATCCTTGTTTCACCATCTCTGCCTGCTGCCTACTGTCTATCCTGCACCGCACCTGGGTCACACCTCACACCAACCCTTACAGTTGTCCATTTTGTTTTCCAATGATTGTACGTTGGCTAATAGGACTGATGGAAGAGGCAGATTACTCGCTCGCCGTTGGATCCTTACAAGGCACCCTGACCAACGTCCACGATATCTCTGTCTCTTTCTCATGCGAATGACGTGGATTTCGGCCTTGTCGGGTGTCTGTAGAATATCCTTCGCGTCCGACTCTTTGAAGAAAAAATATTTGAACAATACGAGGTTAGTAATCGCTGTCCTGATATCCAGAAGCTCTTTTTGGTCATAAGAGACGGTGGCAGAAACATTATGTACAGAATAAATTACAAATAACGCGAAAAAACACACATAATAGTAGAATTGGTTAGGGGGCCGTAAAACGGCAGCCATCTCCTCCGGCGCCATTCTTCTCTAGGAACAGAAAGAGTGTTGAACTTTTATTGGCCACGCATGCAACATGACATTGAACACTTTATCAATAAAGTGTGTAAGTGTATCAAACAAAAGAAACACAGTGTAATAACTAGGGCCCCAATGCAACATTTACGGACTACATCTCCTTTTGAGATTATTTCAATTGACTATGTGCATTTGGAGAAAAGCAGAGGGGGCTACGAGTATCATTTTGTTAACTTAAAAACATTTGCACAAGCCTACCCCACCAGAAATAAGTCAAGGAAAACTGCAGCAAAAAAGCTTTGAAAATCAGTTATTCAGAGCCTTGCAGAATTGTACGGGAATAGCCAATTCTAGAACCTCTCCATATCATCCACATGGGAATCCGGAGAGATTTAACCGTACACTACTGTCAATGTTGCGCACACTAGATGAAGAGAAAAAGGCCAACTGGGGTGATTATTTAAACAAGGTCATTAATGCATATACTTCTACCACCAGTGATGTTACTCGGTTCTCACCATATTTCCTGCTATTCGGAAGGGTTCCACTGCTACCTGTTGACCTTGTCTTTGGGTTACAGATAAAGGAACAGGAGAAATCATACCAGGATTATGCCAAGAAGTGGCAGCAACAGATGGCGGAAGCCTACGAAGAAAATGAGTTCGGTTCTGGTCTCAGGGGATCGTGTACTGGTGAGGAACATGTCAGACCATGGGGGACCAGGAAAGCTAAGATCACACTGGGAGGACCAAATACACATGGTGGTAACCAGGAAAGGTGATGACAGCCCTGTCTACTGTATGAGGTCAAACCCGAGAGGGGTACAGGCAGGGTCCAAGTTCTGCATCGCAATATGCTCATGTCATGGAATTCTCTACCATTTGAGGAACCCGTTCAAGCACTGAGTAGAGGTCTGTGGAGAAGGGAACCACCCCAGCAAAAGCAGCAAAATGCTGAGAGCGCTGAGTCTGAGCGCTCAGATGAGGATTCTTATCCAGTATTCATCAACAGGCCACATAGGGATGAAGAGAGCAGACAGAGTAGCACACAGGTATTATCAGATAATAGTGAGGAACAGGGTCAGACTGATAGAATTTCGCTGTGAAGGAGTGCCAGCCTGTCCTCAGGGGGCCCCCGGAGAGGACAGGGGTAAATATTGAAACATCTGAGGGCTCAGAGTCTCAATCATCCCATTATGAAGTGGACACTGATTCATTGGGGTCACCCATGACCTTGCCCCGCCGTTCAGCCCGGCAGAGGAGACCCAGAGACATCCTAACTTATAACACTTTAGGGCTGCCAAGCTCTTATCAGGATACGAACTAGAGATGCTCAGATTATTATTATTATTATTATTTTATTTTATTTACTAACCACAGTCTGATATTGTTTAGAGGGGGTTGCGTCTTTGCCCATATAGGTAGACTGGGAATGTCTATATAGTTATATGGGTGTTAGTCCAGTTTTCTCAGGTGTTCTCATGACCAGTATTTACGTCCTCTGTGTTTGTTTTGAGGCCAGTGAAATGTGTGAGACAACATTTAATTTTTTGCAGGGGGGGTGTTGTAAGGGGCTTAATACAGTTGTATTCCAACGACTAGGGGGAACTCGGGTGAAGCCCATGGGAAATAAAGAAGAAAAGTTTAAGTGGACGGGGAAAGGAAGAAAAACTAACAAAAAATGTTGTAAACTGATGTTACATCGTGCTGACATAATTCAAATTCAAGTAAACAGTACCTTTCGCGTTGGAGTTTATATTGTAAGCTCATAGAAAGGGTAATATTTGGTTCATGAAATAATATAAATCAATTATAATAATCAATCCTATCTTATGAAATCTTATCTTGTGAAATAATACATATTTAGACAATAGGACTTTGTTTGAATTTGGTATTTAATAAATGTATATATTCTTGTACATTCTCTGACATGATGTATGTTCTGAAATGCAGGCAATATAAATTAATTATTTGAAATTAAACATTGTATACTGTTTGTGTGTAGTAGTTAAGGGATGGGATGGGATGGTAGAGAAGGCAAAAATATGTAAGCAAAATTGAAATTAGGATGACACTGAAAATAATCCAAGGATTTGATTACATAAAAAATGACGCAGCTGCTGGGTCAATCCCCCAACCCAATGTGCTGGGTTTATGTCACAACCCAACACACTGTGTTGTTTTAACCTAGCAATATAGTCTAATTTACCCATCAGTTGGGTCAAGTGCTGGGTTAGAAGCAAAACCCAAACCTGCTAGGTTGAATTAACCCATTGCTGTGTTTTTCCCAATATTGACCCAGCGCTGGGTTGTCAAAATTACCCAAACTGGGTAATTTTTAACCCAGCATTTTTTTTTGTAACAATAATTCATTTGGAAAAATATGAATTGCCATATTAGGCTTAACTAAATTCTACCCTTTAAGATGCCAAAATATAGTTTTCAGTATCCTCATTTTGTTTTGTTTTCTGATTGTTTCAATGCATGCATTCAAAAAGCTTTGGACGAAGGACTCATACAGGGCCGCCATCTCCAAAGTTCACTCAAAAAGGCAATAGTTCTAAACTGGGTTTGATTTAGTTTTAGTTTTAATTATTACAATGTTGTTAGTTATCTTTTAAACTTCCATTGGTTAATCAATTGGCCAGTTCTCACTTGTCTCATGTAAATAATTAAACATCCTAAGGTCAACATCCCCATAGTGTTCACATTTCTCTCATGAAAATGTTGTAGCTACATAAAAAATTATTTTTTTTATTTGGGAAATATCCAGTCTTTGCTATTTTCTTAATTACCATGCTGATGATTTCAAGTTGTATTGGATAAATTTTTTATCTGTTAAAGACATTCAATACTTGTTCTTTAGAATATTTACTACATATAGTTTCGTTTTTTTCTCGGTGAAGTAAGTTAATTTAAAGTTATGTGAATTGGGTTATGTAGAAACATTTAAATGTTGTTTAACACACAGTAACCAAAAACCTGATCTAATTTAAATATTCATATTGAGTTTGCAGCAAACAGAATGTTCGCCACAAGTTTCACAGAATTGTTTGCAAGAAAGTTCACAAGTTGCCGCAAATTTACCGCAACAGTTTGCCACAAAACTATTTGTAATGCGATAATATGATGTTGCCGCAAATTTGAGGCAAATTGGCCAAAGGTTTGCCACAACTGTTTGCCAGAAGCCTTACCCTTGTAATGAAGGTAGGCCTTAAGGATGACATGCACAGGAGAGAGACATTATTAGCAAATATCACTATCATGAGGGTGTGCAGAAAGGAATATTTGAAGGTTAATTTGATTTAATTCAAAATACATGTTGCTTGAAATTAAGTTGCAATTTGTTTGCTTCATGTTATGTATCATCCTGGTGTAATTAATATACAGTTCAACATTATCACCAATAAGGTGTCAGCGCTAGCATTTGTATTTTAGTCTAGCTTTACTACATGTAAACAAATGACTAGCTAGGTCTAGTAATGTGAGGTCAATAATACATGCCTAGCACAAGCTAGCAGTTCAATAAAACCACAGTATGTTTCTTAATTGAAACTAAGTGGGCAATACACCTGGGTATAATATACAGTGAGGGAAAAAAGTATTTGATCCCCTGCTGATTTTGTACGTTTGCCCACTGACAAAGAAATTATCAGTCTATAATTTTAATGGTAGGTTTATTTGAACAGTGAGAGACAGAATAACAACAACAAAATCCAGAAAAACGCATGTCAAAAATGTTATAAATTTATTTGCATTTTAATGAGGGAAATAAGTATTTGACCCCTTCTCAATCAGAAAGATTTCTGGCTCCCAGGTGCAGGTAACGAGCTGAGATTAGGAGCACATTCTTAGAGGGAGTGCTCCTAATCTCAGTTTGTTACCTGTATAAAAGACACCTGTCCACAGAAGCAATCAATCAATCAATCAATCAATCAGATTCCAAACTCCACCATGGCCAAGACCAAAGAGCTCTCCAAGGATGTCAGGGACAAGATTGTAGACCTACACAAGGCTGGAATGGGCTACAAGACCATCGCCAAGCAGCTTGGTGAGAAGGTGACAACAGTTGGTGCGATTATTCGCAAATGGAAGAAACACAAAAGCACTGTCAATCTCCCTCGGCCTCGGGCTCCATGCAAGATCTCACCTCGTGGAGTTGCAATGATCATGAGAACGGTGAGGAATCAGCCCAGAACTACACGGGAGGATCTTGTCAATGATCTCAAGGCAGCTGGGACCATAGTCACCAAGAAAACAATTGGTAACACACTACGCCGTGAAGGACTGAAATCCTGCAGCGCCCGCAAGGTCCCCCTGCTCAAGAAAGCACATATACAGGGCCGTCTGAAGTTTGCCAATGAAGATCTGAATGATTCAAAGGAGAACTGGGTGAAAGTGTTGTGGTCAGATGAGACCAAAATCGAGCTCTTTGGCATCAACTCAACTCGCCGTGTTTGGAGGAGGAGGAATGCTGCCTATGACCTCAAGAACACCATCCCCACCATCAAACATGGAGGTGGAAACATTATGCTTTGGGGGTGTTTTTCTGCTAAGGGGACAGGACAACTTCACTGCATCAAAGGAACGACGGACGGGGCCATGTACCATCAAATCTTGGCTGAGAACCTCCTTCCCTCAGCCAAGGCATTGAAAATGGGTCGTGGATGGGTATTCCAGCATGACAATGACCCAAAACACACGGCCAAGGCAACAAAGGAGTGGCTCAAGAAGAAGTACATTAAGGTCCTGGAGTGGTCTAGCCAGTCTCCAGACCTTAATCTCATTGAAAATATTTGGAGGGAGCTGAAGGTTCGAGTTGCCAAACGTCAGCCTCGAAACCTGAATGACTTGGAGAAGATCTGCAAAGAGGAGTGGAACAAAATCCCTCCTGAGATGTGTGCAAACCTGGTGGCCAACTACAAGAAACGTCTGACCTCTGTGATTGTCAACAAGGGTTTTCCCACCAAGTACTAAGTTGTGTTTTGCAGAGGGGTCAAATACTTATTTCCCTCATTAAAATGCAAATCAATTTATAACATTTTTGACATGCGTTTTTCTGGATTTTGTTGTTGTTATTCTGTCTCTCACTGTTCAAATAAACCTACCATTAAAATTATAGACTGATCATGTCTTTGTCAGTAGGCAAACTTACAAAATCAGCAGGGGATCAAATACTTTTTTCCCTCACTGTAGTTGCATTTTAGAGGAAGAGCTAGGAGAGACATATTGGTGAGGGGGGAGAGAGGTTTATAGTGGGGTAATTACTGCTGCTAGCAAATTTATGATGTAAACAATGTGGCTGTCAAACATTGAAATCGTATGCTAGCTACATTTCGTTTAGTTATATTGTTGGTTGTCGTGAGAGAAATGCATCTAGCTAGCTAGCTAACAAGGTAAGCTGATCTTTCTCTACCTTCACATCACACTAGCTCTGTGGTAATTTGCTGTGCTAGCCAAATGTAACACCACCAGAGCAAACTGATAATAAACCAGAAATAAACTTTGTCTGATGATTTTGTTTAGTGGATCTGGTAACAACAAGTCGATGTGCTTATATAACTTGTTTGTTCCGTTTTTTCATTGGATCAAGAAATACGAACTTGTCATTTTGTGCTAGCTAGCCAACTAACTAGCTAGCTAGCAATTATGGCGTGCTGCAGCGCCGGATGGTTACTGGTGAACCTCTTGGTTGCGCGTTCATATAGAACATGTTATTGTTTTGACAGTTGAAAAGGTCTATAACTGGCTAGTTTTGTCTCGTCTCTCCTTATGTCCGCTGTTAGATCTTTACCGGGGGACAAATCCCGGAACTAATATCCCTACGGGTGTAGACTACATGTGGACAAACATGGTCAGCTTGAGTGTAGATACATTTATTAGGGTGTTAGGTCACGTGACAAAATCTGGACGCTGAATGAGAATTCTACTGTTTGACGCTGGTGCTCATTTTCTAAATCATTATATTTTCATAAACTGTGAATTAAATTGAATATTTTTAAATAAATATATTCCTTGATATGTTGTGAATAATGTGTGTAAATGTCAGTGTAGTCTGATTAACCGTTCATGAGAATGTCTCTCGGACATCTGGGGATCTCCCTGAATCAGTGGGGCCAGAGCGGTTTGACGCGTCTGACAAGCACTTTTTGCGCTCTACTGAAAATACTGCTTTCACATTCGTCCAAAAATCAAGCCATGAAGTCGAAGGAATTGTCAGTCGAGATCCGAGACAGGATTGTGTCGAGACAGAAATCTGGGGAAGGGTACCAAAACATTTCTGCAGCATTGAAGGTCCCCAAGAACATAGTGGCCTCCATCATTCTTAAATAGAAGACGTTTGGAACCACCAAGACTCTTCCTAGAGCTGACTGCCCGGCCAAACTGAGCAATCGGGGGAGAAGGGTCTTGGTCAGGGAGGTGACCAAGAACCCGATGGTCATTCTGACAGAGCTCCAAAGTTCCTCTGTGGAGATCGGAGAACCTTCCAGAAGGACAACCATCTCTGCAGCACTCCACCAATCAAGCCTTTATGGTAGAGTGGCCAGACGGAAGCCACTCCTCAATTAAAAGCACATGACAGCCCGCTTGGAGTTTGCCAAAAGGCACCTAAAGGACTCTCAGGTTGTCACGTTGTATAATGATTAGAAGACAGGCGCAGGAATACGTATCCGTTTTTTTTATTACTCCACCCAACACAAGGTACGTCATGAAAAACGATGGGGACGAAGCCCAAAACAAACACGCATATACAGTTGAAGTCGGAAGTTTATATACACTTAGGTTGGAGTCATTAAAACTTGTTTTTCAACCACTCCACACATTTTTTGTTAACAAACTATAGTTTTGGCAAGTCGGTTAGGACATCTACTTTGTGCATTTTTCCAACAATTGTTTACAGACAGATTATTTCACTTATAATTCACTGTATCACAATTCCAGTGGGTCAGAAGTTTACATACACTAAATTGACTGTGCCTTTAAACAGCTTGGAAAATTCCAGAAAATGATGTCATGGCTTTAGAAGCTTCTGATAGGCTAATTTACATCAATTGAGTCAATTGGAGGTGTACCTGTGGATGTATTTCAAGGCCTACCTTCAAACTCAGTGCCTCTTTGCTTGACATCATGGGAAAATCAAAATAAAGTTTGTAGACCTCTACAGGTCTGGTTCATTTCCAAACGCCTGAAGGTACCACGTTCATCTTTACAAACAATAGTACGCAAGTATAAACACCATGGGACCAAGCAGCCGTCATACCGCTTAGGAAGGAGACGGGTTCTGTCTCCTAAAGATGAACGTACTTTGGTGCAAAAAGTGCAAATCAATCCCAGAACAACAGCAAAGGACCTTGTGAAGATGCTGGAGGAAACCGGTACAAAAGTATCTATATCCACAGTAAAACGAGTCCTATATCGACATAACCTGAAAGGCCGCTCAGCAAGGAAGAAGCCACTGCTCCAAAACTGCCATAAAAAAGCCAGACTACGATTTGCAACTGCACATGGGGACAAAGATCGTACTTTTTGGAGATATGTCCTCTGGTCTGATGAAACAAAAATAGAACAGTTTGGCCATAACGACCATCGTTATTTTTGGAGGAAAACGGGGGAGGCTTGCAAGCCGAAGAACACCATCCCAACCGTGAAGCACGGGGGTGGCAGCATCATGCTGTGGGGGTACCTTGCTGCAGGAAGGACTGGTGCACTTCACAAAATAGATGGCATCATGAGGAAGGAAAATTATGTGGATATATTGAAGCAACATCTCAAGACATCAGTCAGGAAGTTAAAGCTAGGTCGCACATGAGTCTTCCAAATGGACAATGACCCCAAGCATACTTCCAAAGTTGTGGCAAAATGTCTTAAGGACAACAAAGTCAAGGTATTGGAGTGGCCATCACAAAGCCCTGACCTCAATCCTATAGAACATTTGTGGGCAGAACTGAAAAGGCGTGTGCAAGCAAGGAGGCCTACAAAACTAACCAGCTCTGTCAGGAGGAATGGGCCAAAATTCACCCAACTTATTGTGGGAAGCTTGTGGAAGGCTACCCGGAACGTTTGACCCAAGTTAAACAATTTAAAGGGAATGCTACCAAATACTAATTGAGTGTATGTAAACTTCTGACCCACTGGGAATGTGATGAAAGAAATAAAAGCTGAAATAAATAATTCTCTCTATATTATTCTGACATTTCACATTCTTAAAATAAAGTGGTGATCCTAACTGACCTAAGACAGGGACCTTTTACTAGTATTAAATTCAGGAATTGTGAAAAACAGAGTTTAAATGTATTTGGCTAAGGTGTATGTAAACTTCGGACTTCAACTGTAACTACACTTGTAGACTGGTCTGGATTGACTTAATTTAATTCAACTTTTTGATATCTTTAATACTTTTAAGATATACTTTTTTTGGTCATTTTTATCCATCTTCATTCACCTTCATGACTTCTCCAAAAAATTCTAACGCTCCCCATTGTGACATCATCACTTCCAACATTCACTGTAAACAATGTACCTTTTGAGACAAATCAGTTTCTTTGACCACTTTGCCAATAACTTAGACAAACAGTTATGACATCTCGGGTCTACTTCTCGGCTATTAAAATCTGTTCACGGAACAAAAATATCCACTATGGATCTAATATACAGATGTTTTAGTAACTGCATTAACACATTTTCCCCAAACTTTTTCCAAACAATTGCCGTTTGCACCACTCCCCCAACAAGTCCACTTATCTACTTCTTTGCTTTTCAAATCAAATATCGGAACAGAAATATATTCTACCAATAAAAATAACAGCTGTTTGTCAGCTCTGTCTCATCATTGAGCAGCCCAAACGGAGCCATTTCTATGGATACCAGAAGACGTAGTGGAACACAAGTGGCAGCTTAGGCAAAAATTATGATGAGGGTAAAGAGAGTGACAACAATTACTGACCATAACCATACAACTACAGACCACAACCACAACTACTGACCAACACTACTGACAACAACCACACAACTACTGACCACAACTACTGACCACAACTACTATACAGAGAGTACGTGCACTGTGGCGTATATATCTTCTCAGTAAGGAAGCAAGGGCAAAGCTTCTGATCAGAGGAATAACAGTCAGAGGAAAACATGTTGTGTTCAAAGAGAATAATCCTTTCAGTGTGAAGTCGGGCATGGCTGACCAGAACTCAATTCAAGTTACAATTAGAGAACTTCCTGAATCAGCAGATGATAGTGTTGTGACTGAGTTTCTGGCTAAAGCTGGATGTAAGGTGGTGGGGAGAGTGATGAGGCACATGATAAGATACAAGGGTCAACTTACAAGCAGCACCCATCACTCCCATAACACGGTCTGTAAAGATGTTATGGTCTGTAAAATTATTATCAATTATTTAATAAATAAGAAAACATTGTACCATGAAACTTTTTCAAACCGTTAATCAGGCCAAAATGCTCTGGGACCCTCGTTACAAGCCTAGAGGAATATTAGGAGGTCATCTGAATGTTCATAGCATTATTTCTAAGAGCGAACAGGTAGAACATTTATTGAAAGACTCTAATCTTGATTTTTTCTGTTTCTCTGAGACATTGCTGAAGAAATCTTCTCCTTCTGCCTTTAATGTCGCTGGATATTCCATATTCAGGCGGGACAGGTGAGAGGGCAGAGGGGGTGGATTGCTTATGTACATGAAAGATAACTTTAAATGCAATCGTATCATATGGAAACATGCCAATGACCTTGAATGTATGGGGCTGAATGTCTTCCTGTACCCTCATATGTCTCTCACTATTATTGGATTATATCGACCACCAACATCTGATATCTCGTTTTATGACCATCTAAATGCCATGCTTAAAGAAGGAGATCATCTTCATGGGTGATTTCAATATGAACTGGGAAAACAAAACTTGCAGGGAAAAACTCAAAGAGATCACAGACCATTTCGAAGGGTTTGTCTGGGGGACACTCAGTTGGACTCTCTTTACTATAACATTGGGGTCCCACAAGGGTCAATATTAGGGCCCCTTCTGTTTACCATCTATATAAATGATCTCCCACTTGCTTGCCCACAAGTTAACATGCAGATGATACAGTCCTGTATGTACACTACAAAAATAGACAACAAGTTGTTAACAAGTTAACTGACGCTATGTGTTACCGGCCTCAGTCTGTAGCTGAGGTGGCCTGTAATAGTAAAAAGAACAGACACAAATTTACGTCTGCAATGTTCTGGCGCTTTCTTTATTCTGAAGAATGGTGCGCGTGCTTGTCCAGAACTTGCTGTTTCTCCTACTACCACAGTGCAACAGCGCCAACTATTGGCACATTTAGATTAATTAAGACAAATATATAAACAAATTGGTTTAAAAAATAAATAAATAAAGGGGTGTCTGTTTTTAGTGACTTTGTTTTCAACCCATTATATTTTCTCCTCCTCTGTTTTTAGTGACTTTGTTTTCAACCCATTATATATGGTACGCTTCTAAATGGATGACTGATTCTTGCCTGCATTTAAATATCGACTGTTTGTATGTACTTCTCTAAGAAATCCATTGATTCTTCCCAACGAGCTGTTCTTGTTAATGGGGAGAATCTGAAAGTTGTGTCTAACTTCAGGTATCTCTGCGTAATTTTGGACTCCAACTTGACATTTAAGAAACGTGAAGAAGGTGGTTAACACGGTCAAGTTTGGATTATCTAACCTTAGGTTTCTAAGACCTTACCCTCCTCTGGAGGCCACCAAACTATATATGCATGCTATGATCTTCTCACATCTGAGATATTTCCTCACATGCTGGTCACAAGCAGGAGCTACTATTCTGAAACCAATTGAATCACTCTACAAACAAACACTTAAGATTTTTGATAACAAACCAAAGAGCTACCACCATTGTCACATCATTCACAAACATATTTTATTCCATCTGGATATCTTTAAGCAGTATGTACAGTATCAGTCAAAAGTTTGGACACACCTACTCATTCAAGGGTTTTTCTGTATTTGAAAAATTTTCTACATTGTGGAATAGTGAAGACATCAAAACTATTAAATAATATATATGGAATAATGTAGTAACCAAAAAAGTGTTAAACAAATCAAAATATATTTTAGATGTTAGATTCTTCAAAGTACCCAATTTGCCTTGATGACAGCTTTGCACACTCTTGGCATGCTCTCAACCAGCTTCATGAGGAATGCTTTTCCAACAGTCTTGAAGGAGTTCTCACATATGCTGAGCACTTGTTGGATGCTTTTCCTTCACTCTGCGGTCCAACTCATCCCAAACCATCTCAATTGGGTTGAGGTCGGGTGATTGCGGAGGCCAGGTCATCTGATACAGCACTCCATCAATCTCCTTGGTCAAATAGCCCTTACACAGCCTGAAGGTGTGTTTTGGGTTATTGTCCTGTTGAAAAATAAATGATAGTCCCACTAAGCTGGGATGGCGTATCGCTGCAGAATGCTGTGGTAGCCATGCTGGTTAAATGTGCCTTGAATTCTAAATAAATCACTGACAGTGTCACCAGCAAAGCACCCCCACACCTTCACACCTCCTCCTCCATGCTTCACGGTGGGAACCACAAATGCGGAGAGCATCCGTTCACCTACTCTGCGTCTCACAAAGACACAGCGGTTGGAACCAAAAATCTCCAATTTGGACTCATCAGACCAAAGGACAGATTTCCACCGGTCTAATGTCCATTGCTCGTGTTTCTTGGCCCAAGCAAGTCTCTTCTTCTTATTGGTGTCCTTTAGTAGTGGTTTCTTTGCAGCAATCCGACCATGAAGGCCTGATTCACGAAGTCTCCTCTGAACAGTTAATGTTGAGATGTGTCTGTTACTTGAACTCTGTGAAGCATTTATTTGGGCTGCAATCTGAGGTGCAGTTAACTCTAATCCTCTTACCCTCTGCAGCAGAGGTAACTCTGGGTCTTCCTTTGCTGTGGCGGTCCTCATGAGAGCCAGTTTCATCATAGCGCTTGATGGTTTTTGCGACTGCACTTGAAGAAACGTTCAAAGTTTTTGAAATGTTCCATATTGACTGACCTTCATGTCTTAAAGTAATGATGGACTGTCGTTTCTCTTTGCTTATTTGAGCTGTTCTTGTCATAATATGGACTTGGTCTGTTACCAAATAGGGCTATCTTCGGTATACCACCCCTACCTTGTCACAACACAGCTGATTGGCTCAAACGCATTGAGAAGGAAATAAATTCCACAAATTAACTTTTAAGAAGGCACACCTGTTAATTGAAATGCATTCCAGGTGACTACCTCATGAAGCAAGTTGAGAGAATGCCAAGAGTGTGCAATGCTGTCATCAAGGCAAAGGGTGGCTACTTTGAAGAATCTCAAATGTAAAACATATTTTGGTTTGTTTAAAAAAATTTTGGTTACTCCATGATTCCATATGTGTTATTTCATAGTTTTGATGTCTTCAGTATTATTCTACAATGTAGAAAATAGTAAAAATAAAGAAAAACCCTTGAATGAGTTGGTGTGTCCAAACTTTTGACTGGTACTGTAGATGCAAGCCTTATCTTCAAGATCCTGCATCGTCTTGACCCTCCACCGCTATGCTGGCATAGAATGCTCAAGGAAACCACCTCCAGGATAACAAGGGCAGTAACTAGAGGGGATTGTGTTGTCCCTTTTCGACACAGTAAATTTGGTCAATCGGTCTTCTCTGTTAGAGCTACAATATATTGGAATGCAATACCAATGGACTTGAAAAGCTGCACTGATGATTGAACTTTTAAATGTCAATTGAAAACATGGCTCAAATCTATCCAAACCTGTACACATGAGTTATATGTGGTTTCTCATATGTAAGACGACAATTGATGATAGTGTTTTTATTACGAATAAGTTGTTGTTTTTGTTAGAATTATATATTATTGGATGTAATGTATTTGTATTTTGTATTGTTTTAGTGAGTATTGTATTGTGGCTGTGTAATTGCCCTTACCTGTCCTGGGACAACGGGTGCAAATGAGCTTTTGGCAAACCCCGGCACATTTACATGGATGTTGCATTATTGTAAAATGTATGTTGATTAATGTGCATTGTCCCCTATAACTAAATAAAAAATAAAATGTGCTCCTCTGCATCTGTGAGTATCTATAGCAACAGCTCTGTTTGGGCAGCTCAATGATGAGACAGAGAGGTGTTAGCTGATGTTAGCTAAGGTTTTGTCACTCTAAACTCCAACAAACAGCTATAACTTTAGAATATATTTGGTTGTGGTCATTAGCTATGTGGTTCTGTAGTTGTGTAGTTCAGTACTTGTGGTTAGTATGTGTTTTGTTGTGATCAGTAGTTGTTGTTCAGTAGCTGTGGTCGTTGTGTGGTTGTGGTCATTAGTTGCGTGGTTCAGTAATTGTGTGGTCAGTAGTTGTGCTCTGTAGTTGTGTGGCTGTGATCAGTAGTTTTGGTGAGTAGTAGTGGTCAGTAGTTTTGCTTACAATTACTGACCACAAACACACAACAACTGACCACATCTACTGAACCACACAACTAATGACCAAAACGACTGACCACTACTGACCACAAATACTGAACTACACAACTACTGAACCACAAAACTAATGACCACAACCACACAACTATTGACCACAACTTCTGACCACAACTATGGACCACTACTGACCACAACTATTGACCACAGCTACTGACCACAATCACACTACTACTGACCACAACTGCTATACCACAACTACTGACCACAACCACAAAATGACTTACCACAACTACTGACCACAACTACTGACCACACAACTACTGAACCACACAGCTGCTGACCACTACTTACCATAACTACTGAACACAACCACACAACTACTGGCAAATACTACTAGTACTGACTACAACCACGAAACTACTAACCACAATTACTGACCACAACTACTGACCACAACCACACAACTACTGAAATAAACCACTGACAACTATTAACCAGAACTACTGACCATAAGTCCTTTTTCAAATAAAAATCGGAAAATAAATATATTCTATCAATAAAAGGTTAGCTAACATCAGCTAACAGCTCTCTGTCTCATCATTGAGCTGCCCAAATGGAACCGTTGCTGTGTATACTCACAGAAGCAGAGGAGCACGTTGCAGCATAGGAAAAAATTATAACGAGGGTGAAGAGTGACAACAATTACTGGCCACAACCACACAACTACTGACCACAACCATATACTACTGATGACAACTACTGACCACAACCAAACAACTACTGACCACAAACACACAACTACGAACCACAACTACTGACCACAATAACACAACTACTGGCCACACAACTACTGATCACAATTAATGACAACTACTGACCACATCTACTGACCACAACTACTGACCACAACAACAAAACTACTGACCACAACTAATGAACCATACACCTACTTACCAAAACTGCTGACCACAACTACTCACCACAACCACACACCTAATGACCACAACTACAGACCACACAACTACTTAACCACACAACTACTGACCACAACTTCTGACAACAACCACAAAACTACTATCCACAACTACTGACCACAACTACTGACAACAACCACACAACTACTGACCACAACCACTGAACAACACAACTAATAACCACAACCACACAACTACTGACCACACAATTACTGACCACAGCTACTGAACCACACAACTCCTTACCAAAACGACTGACCACTACTGACCACAACTACTGACCACAACCACACACTTGTTTACCATAACTACTGACCACTACTGACCACAACTACTGACCACGACCACACACCTACTGACAACAACTACTGAACGACATACCTATTTACCAAAACTACTGAAAACTACTGAAAACAACTGCTGACCACATCTACAAACCACAACCACACAACTGCTGACCACAACTTCTGATCACATAACTACTGACCACAGCTACTGAAACCACGCACACAACTTCTGACCACTACTTACCACATCTACTGACCACAGCTACTAAACACAACCACACAACTACTGGGCACAACTACTAAACCACAACTACTAACCACGACCACAAAACGACTGACCACAACTACTGACCACTAACGACCACAACTACTGACCAAAACCACACAACTACTGAACACAACTACTGATCACACAATTACTGAACAACACAACTAATGACAAGAAGCACACAACTGCTGACAACTACTTACCACAACTACCGACCATGAAACTGAACACAAGCACACAAATACTGGCCACAACTACTAAAAAACAACTACTGAACCACAAACCTACTTAACAAAACTACTGACCACTACAGACCAAACCACACAACTTCTGAACTCAACTACTGACTACACAACTACTGAAGCACACAACTAATGACCACAACCACACAATTACAGACCACAACCAAAAAATTACTAATCACAACTACTGACCACAACTACTGCTCACACAACAACTGAACAACACAACTAATGACCACAACCACACATTTACTTACCAAAACTACTGACAATTACTGACCACAACTACTGATCACAACTACTGACCACAACAACACAACTACTATCCACAACTACTGACCACTACTGACCACAACTATTGACCACAGCTACTGACAACAACCACACAACTACTGACCACAACTACTAAACCACAACTATTGTCCACATCAACAAAACTACTAAATCCAACTACTTAACTACACAACTAATGACCACAACCACACAACTACTGACCACAACTACTGACCACAACCACAAACCTACTGACCACAACTACTGACCACACAACTGCTGAACAACACAATTACTGACCACAACCACACAACCACTGACCACCACTACAGACAATTACTGACAACAACCACACAAATACTGAGCACAACTGACCACAACTACTGACCACAATCACACAAATAGAGTACAACCAAACAACAACTGACCAGAGTAACTAAACTACTGACCACACCAACTGACTAAAACAACAAAACTATTGACCACAACTACTGACCAAACACCTGACCACAACCACATAACTGCTGACCACAGCTAATGACTACAACTTCTGACCAAAACCTCTGACCACATCTACTGACCACAACCAAACAACTAATGACCAGAAGCACACAACTGCTGACCACTACTTACCACCACTACCGATGACAACTAATAAACACAACCACACATTTACTTACCAAAACCACTTACCATTACTGACCACAACTTCTGACCACAACCACAAAACTACTATCCACAACCACTGATCACTACTGACCACAACTATTAACCACAGCTACTGACAACAACCACACAACTACTGACCACAACTACTGAACAACACAACTAATTACCACAACCACACAACTACTGACCACACAATTACTGACCACAGCGACTGACAACAACCACACAACTACTGACCACAACTACTGAACAACACAACTACTTACAAAAACTACTGATCACAGCTACTGACCATAAATCCTGCCAAACCTACTGATGACAGCTACACAACTACTGAACCACACACCAACTATCAAAACTACTGACCACTTCTGACCACAACCAATGACCACAACTGCTGACCACACAACGAGTGAACCACACAACTAATGACCACAAGCGCACAACTGCTGACCACTTCTTAAGCGGCCTGCCAGGTAGGATGTAATCCAAGAGTGTGCAGAGCCTGAGTCGCCCAGCGCTGAGAGGGTGGAGAGGAGGCTCTGATGATTCACGGTGTCAAAGGCAGTGGATAGATCTCAAAGGATGAGAACAGAGGAGAGAGTCAGCTTTGGCAGTGCGGAGAGCCTCCGTGACACAGAGGAGAGCAGTCTCGGTTGAGTGACCTGTCTTGAAGCCTGACTGGTTAGGGTCAAGAAGATCATTCTGAGAGCAATAACAAGAGACATCACGCTCAAGTGTTTTGGAAAGAAAAGAAAGAAAGGATACAGGTCCATAGTTTTTTATGTCAGATGAGTCAAGTGTTGGTTTCTTGAGGAAGGGAGTGATTTGGCAGCCAGTAGTCACGGATGAGTTGATGAGGGAAGTGAGGAATGGGGGAAGGTCTCCAGAGATGGTCTGGAGGAGGGAGGAGGGGAGACCAGTGTCAGGCGGCCAGACCTCACTAGTCACAGGATTTCATCTGGAGAGAGAGGTCAAGGCGTAGGGTAGTTCTGTGTCAGTGAGACCAGTGGACGCAATAGGCTGAATGAATGTGTAGAGGATGTCGTCAACCTTCTTTTCAAAGTGGTTGACAAAGTTGCCCACAGAGAGAGGAGGGAGGGGTAGGAGGTGGAGGATTAAGGAGGGAGGAGACGGTGGAAAAGAGTTCCCTAGGATTAGCGGCAGAAGCTTGAAATTTGCAGCGTATACAGAGGAAGAGAAGGTAGAGAGGAGGGAATGAAAGGATGATAGGCCCTCCGGAAGTTTAGTTTTTCTCCATATACGCTCAGCTGCCTGCAGCCCTGTTCTGTAGGCTCGCAATGAGTCACTCCGCCACGGAGCAGGAGGGGAAGGCCGAGCCGACCGGGAAGAAAGGGGACAGTGCGAGTCATAGGATGCGGAAAGGGAGGAGAGTAGGGTAGAAGAGTCAGAATCAGGAGACAGGAGGGAGAAGGATTTCGCAGAACGGAGAGATGATAGAATAGAAAAGGAGAGAGTAGTGGGGGATAGAGAACGAAGATTGCGGCGTTGCATGACCATCTGGCTAGGGGCTGAGTGGTTAGGGTTGGAGGAAAGGGAGACAGAAAAGGTAACAACAAAAAAATAGCTGGCGGTGGTCCTGGAGTTGAGAGAGAACTTGGGTAATTACAATGGTGCAATTACATTTGACATGTGGACTGACGATTTTCGAAAAATAGGCACACTGGGCTTTTGGTTTTTCTCCCTCTAAAAACAGAAATAAATAACAAACTGGCTTTATTTACCACAGTGTGAAAGAGTGATAGACCCACTATATGAAGTGAGTTTCTGAAACACGGAGTCCTTCTTTGCTGATGTGAAGAAGTGTCAAGGGGTGCTGGAGGTGGATGTGGTGCATGAATCAAGCGCAGGACGCAGAAGCTCAGTCCAAAAGATTTTAGTGCAATATTCACGTAGAAAATGAGCACAATAAGCCCGAAGGCGAAATAACGGCGCACACAGGCGTCAAACAAATGGCGCACTAACATGTGCGAAAAACCTCTCCAAAACACTGGAGGGAAGTACGTAGCTCCAACACGAAACAGAAGAGCAATCACACACAAAGACAAACACACACAACGAGAACTAAATAGGACACTAACGAGGACTAACAAGACACAGGTGTACAACATCAAGACAAAACCAAACGAACATGAAACATAGATCGGTGGCAGCTAGTACTCCGGGGACGACGACCGCCGAAGCCTGCCCGAACCAGGAGGAGGAGCAGCCTCGGCCGAAACCGTGACAAGAAGAAACTGAATGAAAGACAGTCCAGCGAGGATTTGTCAGCATAAAGCTGAGTGACTCACTCAAAATAAATAAGAACCAACATTCTTTCTGATAGTCTTTAATAAAGAAATGTCTTGACTGTTTTGACCAAGTTAATCTGCTCATGTTGTGTGTCTTCAATTATTTGTGATGTTGTGGTTACAATGAAGAATGTAAACTAAATAAATCAAATAAATCCTATTCATAATGATAATCAGATGCTTGTTGCAAATTTTTCATTTTTCCTTATTTATTTTGTATGAATATTTTTAGACAATACAAAACATACACATACAAACGACAACTACATCACATCTGCCCAGACCCACCTGCTCACACCCCCATCTCCAGCGCCCACATCACTCTCTGCCACATTGCCTCAAACTGCACCATTTTGTTTCTGTCAGTCGCCCACACGCACTTTAAACATTTGGATAATAAAGCATTTAAAGGCTGACAGTTGATTTTAATACTTCTGACAGCCAAATTTCTAACTCCACCCATAACTTTTTGACTTTTTAACATTCACAGAAGGCATGGATTAATATAACCTAATGAAAAATGAACCTGGTAAACTAATTTACCAGTCTTTTACTCTCCGCACCCAGTCCTCCTCCAGTGAGGACTCCTCCTTGAGCCCCCACGAGGGCTCTTCTCTATCGATCCGCGACCACCCTTTTAGCCCCCCCCAAAATATTTATTGGGGCTGTCTCTCTGGCTTCCTCCTCGGCCGGCGCCTTCTGTGTTCTTCTCCTGCCTGGGCCTCCTCCTTCGCCCAGGGTCCTTTACCTGCCAAAATCTCCTCCCATGTCCAAAAACTCTTCCCCACATGTGTCCAAGGAGTCTGCTTCTCCCGGACACGCTGCTTGGTCCATTGTTGGTGGGATCTTCTGTCACGAACGTTGAGGAACTGGTCAGACCAAGGTGCAGCGTTCTATGCGAACATGTTTATTAAACTGGATAAACACTAGACAAAATAACAAACTCAACGAAACCGTGACGTCCTATGGGCTATACATGAAACAACCCTAACAGGAACACAAACAAGATCCCACAACACAGGCAGGAAAACTGGCTGCCTAAGTATGATCCCCAACGAGCGACAGCTGCCTCTGATTGGGAACCACACCCGGCCAAACATAGAACTACATAACATAGATTTTCACACCCTGACCAAACTACCTAGATAATAACAGTCTCTCAAGGTCAGGGCGTGACAATTGGAGGTGTACCTGTGGATGTATTTCAAGGCCTACCTTCAAACTCAGTGCGTCTTTGCTTGACATCATGGGAAAATCAAAAGAAATCAGCCAAGACCTCAGAAAAAAATTGTAGACCTCCACAAGAGTGGTTCATCCTTGGGAGCAATTTCCAAACGCCTGAAGGTACCACGTTCATCTATACAAACAATAGTACGCAAGTATATACACCATGGGACCACGCAGCTGTCATACCACTCAGGAAGGAGACGCGTTCTGTCTCCTAGAGATGAATGTACTTTGGTGCGAAAAGTGCAAATCAATCCCAGAACTGGAGGAAACAACAGGTACAAAAGTTTCTATATCCACAGTAAACGAGTCCTATATCGACATAACCTGAAAGGCCGCTCAGCAAGGAAGAAGCCACTGCTCCAAACCGCCATAAAAAGTCAGACTACGGTTTGCAACTGCACATGGGGACAAAGATCTTACTTTTTTGGAAAAATTTCCTCTGGCCTGATGAAACAAAAATAGAACTGTGTGGCCATAATGACCATCGTTATGTTTGGAGGAAAAGGGGGGTCGCTTGCAAGCCGAAGAACACCATCCCAACCGTGAAGCACGGGGGTGGCAGCATCATGCTGTGGGGGTGCTTTGCTGCAGGAGGGACGGGTGCACTTCACAAAATAGATGGCATCATGAGGAAGGAAGATTAGGTGGATATGTTGAAGCAACATCTCAAGACATCAGTCAGGATGTTAAAGCTTGGTCACAAATGGGTCTTCCAAATGGACAATGACCCCAAGCATACTTCCAAAGTTGTGGAAAAATGGCTTAAGGACAACAAAGTCAAGGTATTTGAGTGGCCATCACAAAGCCCTGACCTCAATTCTATAGAAAATTTGTGGGCAGAACTGAAAAAGTGTGTGCGGGCAATGAGGCCTACAAACCTGACTCAGTTACACCAGCTCTGTCAGGAGGAATGGGCCAAAATTCACCAAACTTATTGTGGGAAGCTTGTGGAAGGCTACCTGAAATGTTTGACCCAAGTTACACAATTTAAAGGCAATTTAAAGGCAATGCTACCAAATACTAATTGAATACTAAATAAAATATATAAAATACTAATTTAGTGTATGTAAACTTCTGACCCTTTGGGAATGTGATTAAAGAAATAAAAGTTGAAATAAATAATTATCTCTACTATTATTCTGACATTTCACATTCTTAAAATAGTGGTGATCCTAACTGACCTAAGACAGGGCATTTTTACTAGGATTCAATGTCAGGAATTGTGAAAAACTGAGTTTAAATGTATTTGGCTAAGGTGTATGTAAACTTCTGACTTAAACTGTAGCTATGTAGCGCTCTAAGGCCATGGTTCACAGGAGTAGTCAGAGTGGTAAAAATGGCGATCATCAAAAGAAAGCAGCAGAAAGACACATTGATTCTGATGTAGCTTATGACATGCAGGAAGACAGCAATGGTCAATTGGATTATGTTATTGATCACCAGGTGGATGAAGAGGATGTAGCGAGGGTTTACATTGAAGGTCTCTTGTTTGAAGAAGGTGCTGTTGATGGAGATGCACAGCGCCACCACGATAATGTTCTTTGTCAACGCCGTGACAAACGTGTCTCTCACCTTGAGAGATGTACGTGACGTTGCCATCGACTGATAAATTAATCGCTCAATGGTTGGGCGCTCGCAAACCTGTAAATGCAGTAGATTAGCAATATTTGTCCTGAAATATAAGTTAAATCAATTCGCGTTTTGTCATTTACATCCTCAAAAGTTCAGATATTTAGCTCACCATCCATGAGTTTATGATACTGCTGCTATTTCTAAATCTTGCTGTAATAATGACTTATGGTTAGGTACAGTAATGTACCATCTACTCACCTTTCTAGATGTCCTCTAATCTCAATATCAACCTGACACAATATGTGAGTCTTCATCTCTGGCATGAGTTTATATAGTATAATTTGAGTCCTGGAACTAACTTCTGACAAGGAGGGTCATTCCCTTAACACGGGCCATATTGCTCACACATGCAGCTTTCCCACATGAGGGTGTAAAAAACAAAAAACAAACATGATTACATTATATTTTTTAAGTGATGTTCGACTCCTAATAGAATGTAACACCTTTTTCCCACTTACCTTGGCTGTCATTAATATGTGTTGATATTTTCTAGCGAAATACATTCCTTTTAATTGTGATTTTTATTTGTTTTTTCTTCTGCTGCTTGGGATTTGATAAATGGTCATTTTTTGATTATATTTGTCATTCTCACATTCAATTTCACATCAGCATCCCCTTGAAAATAATCTAG